>NC_044550.1:147703375-147896515 GCF_007565055.1 Rhinopithecus roxellana
ATATCTACGCCACAGATAAAAAAGAGACTTCACCTCCCTCCTGGGTGACAGAGCGAGACTCCGTCTCTCAAAAAAAAAAAAAAAAAAAAAAAAAAAACAAAAGTAGCCCCCTTTCCGGAAGATCAGTAAGTTTCTGTTTAGCAGAGCATAAATTTTGCAGTGTGGTCTATTGAACTTTGCAGCCTGGCTACCACTTGCTTCTCCAGGTTCATCAGAGATCTTTACAGCCCATGTCACAATCACACAGAATTCATTAATCTCTGCACATATGATGATATTTCACAACTCTTTGCCTTTGTTATTGCTACTGGGTATTCCTGCTACCCGTTCCATCCAGGTCCTATCGTTAGCCATCCCTCTTCTCAAACGATGCCTGTCAGCGACAACTCTCTCATCCCCTTAGGGGTAAATCTGTGCTCCTACAGCATATTGTTCACATCACTCTTGAAGTTTTGCCAAACTCTTCTGCAATTTTCTTCTTTTTCACCCAGTAGTTCCCTTAAGGGCAGGAAGCTCATTTGAAACATCTCCTTTCCCAGTGATATCAGAGTGTGCAGCACCTAATAGCTGCCTAAAACATTTTGTAGAAGGGTGGAACCATTCGCGAATTAAAACTTCTAACATAACACAACACTTTACAAATCACAAAACACTTTTCATATTATGTCAACCCCTCACCACAGGGTGCCCATGTATTTATAATTCATATACAGAGTTGGCTGTGTGTGTGTGTGTGTGTGTGCAGCCTGTATTTCAGGGGGTGAGGAGTAGCAAGTTGGGATTTTAGTTTATAAGGAGTACCAGAACAGAAGAAAACAACTGGCAATTGGGAAATGAGTACTTTTAATAACATCTAACCTATTCTCTTGACACATCTGTGCCTTTTACTGACTTATCCAGTTGTGGTCTTCTCACCTTCTGAATGCCATGACCACAGATACACAGCAGTAATCTAAACTAGCAGCTAGACACCATTTTCTCAAGCTGTAGAAAATGAGGATTTCAAGTCTGCACACCAATTTCCCTTTGTAAGGTGTTTCAGTCCTTATGTTCACTGACCTTATTTCCACTGTGTTAGTTTATATTGCTCTCCGCTTGAGGAGTTTAATGAGAGCATCAATTCCACTGGCTGTTCTGATTACAATATCCTTGCATATGTGCACCTTTTTGGGATAAAAAAGATTACCATGGGCCTTAAAAAAAAAGGAGTTTGAGGTCTTCTATTTGGATTTTATAGTTTTTCTTCAATTATTAGTTTCTCAACCCAAATTATAATATTTGGGACAAATACGCTGATATGTCAAGAATAAATTCATGAATTCTATGTCAGCCCAGCTAGAAATGGAAAGAACATGAGATTTCAAGTGAAGCAACCTGTTCCACCTCCACAACTTACATTTTGTTTGACATTGGAGAAGTCGCTAACTACATTTAGCCTCAAGTTCTTCTGCTAAATGTAGATACTAATTAGATACCGATTCTGTCAGAATCAAGAGAAGGGATAAATGTAAATGTGCCTTTTTATATTCAAGGATGTATATGAATTTCACAGTCCAAAATTATATATGCACATTGTCATCAGTTCTTGCTAAATTCCACTCAGGTATTGACTCGTTACCTCTGAATGCAGTCACAGAATATAATTAAGCACATCTGACATGTAGTTCTGGCTCTTCAGTCAGAAGCCTTAATGGGTGACATTGGGCACCTTACAGTAACCTCAACCAAATCTGGCTTCCATCTTTAGAATTAAGAGATTCTGAGGGCCATCCCTGTTCACAGGATATAAGTATGATGCTTGATTAAGGACCCAGTGGAAGAACATTACAGACAAAAGCATCCAAAAAACCTCAAGCCCTGATGAAGCATGATTGAGTTTTTCCAGGTAAAAGTGAATCTAGTGGGACTGTGTGAAATAACTTAAATTACAGTGGTAATAAATACATTCAGAAAGATACACAGGAGCCTTTAAGTCCTTGTATCAGTAACAACTTTTTTTTTTCCTTACAAAAGTCCCACAGTTTGGGAATTACAAGTGCTATCAGATCCTGTACCAAATAGCCAACCACATTTAGTCAATTATTCAACCCCAGGATCTATACAAGTGGTCACTGAGTATGAAAAAGGTTAATAGTAATTTTTTAAAAGAATAATTATGAAAACCTACATGTGTGTTCCAAAATTAAGGGGACAAAGAAAACTGTACTTAATTTATGCCTGAAAAGTCTCAAAGGAAATAAGCCGCTCTTTCACTGATGATAGTAGAACTGCAGGCATTTGCCATGTGGCCAGCTATGAAACCTTTGACAACAGGCTTTGAGTAACACTGAAAAAGTCTCTGCCTAAGACGATATTTTGCCAAGCTCATTAGAAAGTGACTGAAGGTACCTCATCATATATAAAGCAGGCATAGGTCAGTGGTGAGTGAGAGGAAATCAGGGCATTGAAAACAGAAAAAAAATGTGGCATAATGACAGATCACTGCTGTTCTAGTGTAAACACAAAAGTCTCAAAATGAGAGTGAAATACAATTCTATTTATTTTTATATTTATTTACAGTCTGACCGACACTTTAAAATTTATTCATGAGTGTAACTCCCATGCCACTGAATGGAAACTTCAAAAAGCTTCCCAAATTATTGAAAGTAGGCAATACTATTATTTCTTTATGATGTAAACCAGGTCCTCAATTAGAAATTATATTATATTGTTGGAGATGGTAATTAATAGTCATTTAATTACAAGAAATCTCCTGGCAAACACATTCTCTTCCCAATGTGAAGGACTGAAATTGTCAGCTCTTGGCATTTGAGAAAGACATATAGTTCTTTTTGTCTTCTCTCCCTGGTTACGTCTTCTCTCATTGTAGGTAGGGAAGGGATGAGGTATGGATTGCTCGGCTGTATCCTCTCTTGGTCTGATAGTGGTTAAAATAGTCTCTTTCTCACGGATTCTTCAGAGAGTCCCATCTCTGGACATCTGTTTCTTATACTCCTTTTGTCCAGAGTAGATACGTATCTATTTAGTCTGCTTTTTCAGTTCCCAGTAATTTGGCATTCACCACCGGTTTCTTGATGTTGGGGTCTTTCTGAATCTTTTGGACAGGACACTGGTCAATCCCATACCAGCTTTCTCTCTTGCAGAGTCACTGCTGATCTATGGAAAAACACATATCTTTGCCCAACTAATTCTGGAAGAACATGCTACCTCAATCTGCATACCTTTATCTTCATGTTTCCTTAGTCACTGCCAGTCCCCAGTCCATGATGACCTCCAATTTAAGGAAAACAAACCTGCCTTTCTGAAACAAATTAAAGAGGAGCCTTTTAGAAAAGAAAATTGTAAACTCTTTGAAGCTTGATAAAAACCACAAATATTAGTATCTGCTGAGTCACTATCTCAAATAAACTCATTCTTCTGAATCTTCAGTTCCCAACCCTAGGTGAAATCTGGATCAAATCTCAGCTTTAATGGCCACCATTAAATATGAACTAATAGTCTGATTTTTCAGGCATTCAGAAGTCCAGGTCAATCCAAGTCTCAAATCGTCCTACACTATTAATGTGTTCTTCCCACGCTTAGGCCTGACTGAAGTCTAGAAGTCTCCAGTAGGAAAAACGCATTATCAGCCTTGATTTTTCTTTCTCACATTGCATTTCCCCTGCTCATTAGCTGCTCTTTCTCTCTTCTGCAAGGTTGATCTTTGTATATTTTAGAGGTGTAGGGAAATGAGGAGTTAAGACTCCATAACAATATTTATATAGTAGATGCATTGCCAATACTATCCCAGCTGTGGAATGCTCTCAAACATGACAGAATTTTAAGTATTGGCTCTTTCTTTCTCCTCTGGGGAGTGTGTGTGTGTGGTGTGCATGTGTGTGTGTGTTGTATGTGTGTGCTGTGTTTGTGTAGTGTTTATTCTTGGAGGTATTTACCACCTGACTTTCCTTTTGCTAGACATCTGACCTCTGACCTCCATCTCAGTCCTTGGATCTCAGTGGTCTACTTTGTACAGATTCTTTATGTTGGAAACACCTCATTTTTTTGTGAATCTTTTGGTGAAGGTGTCCTTTTCTGATGACTCTAGCCTCGGGTACATTCCACGGAGCCTACATCTAACCCAGCGTAGCCATTTGCCTATGCGTTTCGCTGGTGGGTTGTAAATTGCTCTTATGCTGTCTCTTCCTACCTGCTCTGTTTTCAGAGTTGCTTCAGGCTCATTCCTGCTTTTAATATTTTCCAAAATAGAGTAGATTACTAGTTCTGTGCCCACCAATCTATCTCAAATCTGTCAAATAATATGAAGTCAATAGTTAGAAAATGGAGAAATCAATGCCACTTAAGAATTTCAGGATTCCTGGACAGGGAGGTATGTGAAACGGATATGGCTTAGACAGAAGCAAGAGAACAGAAAGGCATGGTAGGTGAGCAAGCTTGTTAGGTTTAAGAGTAAACTTTATAATTATGTAGACCTAAATTTGAATGTAATTTCTGATACATATTACTTGGTTAAATCGAACAGTTATTTTAGTTGTTATGGCCTCCATCTCTTTTCTGTAAAAGGTTATCAGTATTTTATATTTCATAAGGTTATTACAAATGTTGAATTGCTTAAGATTTGAAAAGAGTTAATACCTAGTTGATAGTAAACACTCAATAACTTATAGCTTGAAATAAAATATGATAAAGTATATAATTCTGGAGTTTGATTTTAGTTCATGCAAGGATATAAAAATATTAAAAATATATTATTTAAAAGTAAGAAGCTACCTTTGGTTAGCAATGACCAGTGCATTCTCACCCACTAGGTGCTCCCTTAGTAGATGGTATGTTATCTTTTGAAAATCTAACAGTTACTGGTCTTCTCCAAAATACTATGGGCTCTTAAAAACAGACAATGTATCTTGTTTATTCTCTGTCCCCAGCTCCTGGCACATAGTGTCTTTAAAAGGAATTTCTTGAATGAACACATTAAGATATTACCTATTAATTATTCTTACAAGTTAAAAATTGGTATAATTATTATTAATAGGTATTGAGGAAGATAATTAAATAATGAAAGTGGTAAATTAGAAAAACTGCCCAATGTTTGAATGCAGAACAAGTTCAATGAGATGGAGATGAGTGATTACAAGATGATTTCCCTAAATTAGATTCACAGTGATGAAAATCCAGACAAATGTAGCATTGAATGCAAAGGTGAATGTAGTCATCCGGGAGATAGCGTGCAAGGAGAACAGGCTGTCTTGCATTGCAGAACAATACAGTTAATATAGGAGACAAAGGAAAAATAAAAATATGAAGTCCTACTCCTAAGAACTTTGGTAAACAAGAGAACAACAACACTGTTACTTAACACATTTGTGGAAGTCGAGAAGCATATTGACTTGGAAGTAAAACATCAGCTATTGGTGTTTGGATTTTGAGACAACATTTAGTCATTTAAGTATAAACTTCTTTTTCCAGATGTGGAAGTGTAGAAATGGACTCATCAAGCTAAAAAATCTACTTGCTGAGGTATCACTAGAGAAGTGATAGCTGTAATATGAGCTTAGATTAACTGAAGGAAATATAAGTGTATATAAATGTACTATATTACATACAGCACATTTTCAAAAGCAGGTTAGTAACATGGAACTCTTGAATTTTGATCAGACTTAGAAACTAGAAATAATACCATTTATTGAGCATGTAAATTGTGTCATGTAGAAAGAGGGCATGGGTTTTAAGGAGAAGAAGTTGCCTAAGATCACATGACAAGTAAATATTATGAAGATTCTGAACTTATACTCACTCTATCTCAAAATCCTGTTTATTTTCTCCAGCAATTATAGCAAAGGTAACATAGATGGAATAGTCTGAAGGAAAAAAGATTAATCCATGTTTAATGGAGATGAATGTCTTACGAACAGGTTATTAAAACTGTAGGTGGACATGAAGAAAAAGTTGAGGATGATAAAAATAAAATGTGATAAAAAGACTGAGTTGCCAAAACTCTCCTTGAATGACCATGCTTGGAAAACCAAGTCACACTGCTTTATGGCCATCATTAACTAATACTTTTGTTATCCACATACTTTCTAATGATTAGAATTCTTAGATTTTACAAACAGTTTTCCCTGGCGTTGCTTCTAGAAAATTTGTCTTGAAAGATTTCCATAGCCCTGCACATTCAAGGTCTCATGTAACTGACAAGATAATGACAGGGGCAATTTTAAACTGTTAAAAGATTTTGCTGCATTTGATCTTTTCCAGTGCTGATTTCAGCAAAAGAGGGGGAAATTGTTCATTATGTCAAAAAGAATGTAAAATACAAAATATGATGCCGATTTCTAAGAATTTTCCATCCAAACGTTCTTCTACCAAATGACAGGAGTATGTCAAAAATATAGTCAAGGAAAAGAAAGTATGTGTTGGTTGATCTCAAACTAAGAAAGTAGTTACTGTTAACAAGCTTTGAAATTTCACAAATCTCCATTTATGTATAACAGTACATGATTTTATATTAGCCAGAAGACATGACAGGAAAAGGGGCAATAGTCACTGCAATAAAAACAAACTTTGATTATATGAGATAGTTTTATTCTTTGGTTTTCAATTTGATTCAATGCTCAAGCTAATGAAAATGCTACAGCAAGTAAAATGCATTTCCATTGCACAATCATTTGTGATGTGCTTGGGCTAACTATGAATAACTTGTTTTACATATATGTGGTTATTTATTTTCCCAACATTAAACTGTTTATTGTATTGCTAACAACAGAAGAGAAAAGGTTAATTTAAACCAGCATTAAGAGAAAAAAAAAAAAGCTCACAAGAGAAATGCAAGGTTTAGTCAAAACAGACAATTGGGAACAAATGGCAAGGAGCAAAATACACTAATTGAGAAGCAGGCAAGACATTTTTTCGCTTCCTTCTTTTTGAGTGCACTGATTAAAAAATAGTTAATTAGCACACATCACCAGATCTGCTCTACGCTGGGAGTTTAACCTTGTAATGTTGTCATTTTTCAAAGAAGCAGGGTGTTTAATGAAAAGCACCATTAAGTTATAATGCATAATGATGTGTATTGTTGATAGATGAGAGACTACTCAAAACATTCCTTTGTAAATTTTGCATATTTCTAGCATTTATCTACCACTTTATGTTTACTAAGTGCTTTATTCTTGTTCAAAAATCTATTTTTCAACATTCTGTGAAAATAATTTTGCTTGAAGCCTATTAGAATATGTAATGGTAAATTTTTTCTTAACAGTTTATATCATTTATATTGTTTAAACACAGTTACTCTCAATTATATCAGAAAGTTCTTCTCAGTTGCATAGGAAACTGTTGCAAGTTTACAGTGCCCACTAGAAATTCCTGACTCAACAATTATTGATCAATTGTCTACTATGTGAAGCATAAATGTACATGAGTATAATTCTCTTTTCAAAGTTTTTATAATCATTGGAGCAAAAATATTTCTAATCAGGAATAAGACTTCTATAATTTATTGGAGGAACAAGACAGTTGAAACTAAAAGGCTTAGACCTGCATCAGTGCAGGATTTCTTCAGGCTTGTCCTCCAACATTCACCACCACATTCAAAATATACTCTACTCCTAATTATCAAGGGAAGGAATAACAACACCCAGATGAGTCACAAGAATAAAAGGCTGCATTAGTTGAGTGTGTATTCTGCATCAGGCACTGTGCCTAGCATGCTTATGACTTATTTACCCTTTTGCCTCATAATAACTCCATAAAGCAACTATTATAATTACTTCCTGCTTTCAGAGGGGAAAATTGAATTTTAGAGAGTCCAAATGATTTGCCAAACATTATGTAACTAGATAGAATGGAGCTGGGATTCACACTCAGATAGACTTCGACAGTCTCTTAACTTCCACATAGTGAAATACACTTTCTCTCTATCACATTGGGGACTTGTAACACCTTACCTAGTGGCTACTTATACAAGCCTTGCTTTAGTTTAGCTGTCCTCCTACCACCCTATTTCCCATAAAGGGGGCAAGCGAAGCCAGCATTATTTCATCAGGTGGAAAAAAATCACTCCTCATCTACTCCAGTCCACAGGGATTTGTGCTTTACCCTTTGGTTTGTGAGGCACCTGAGCCAACACAAAATAAAATAAAATTATCTAAGCAGAACTGTTAAATCTTTGCCCAGCTTCTGTATATAGTCAGAAGGGCAGCTGTTCCTGTGATGGCCAGGAATCTCTGGGGATGCCTTGGCTGTAACTACCCATATGATTATGATTGCAGATTTCATTCTGGCAAAGAGAAAACATATTCTGACCATGGAAAGTAAAGGAGAGAGTATTATGCATTCAGAGTATTGGGACATTATAACATTTAGAGTTGTAAGTGTCATAAAGGTCACCTTTCTTTCATGACAAGAGTGTCTGACCCAATGCAAGATCATTATGCATACCATCACAGCTGTAAGAGGAGTAGGCCTTTAGTAAAGCATCTGGCCAGGATATTCTAGGAATTATCTACAATATCTGATGATTCTTTGTGATCTAATTTTCATGTATTGCAAAAGATGAGAGTATAGTTTCAACAATGTCCATAGAAAGATGCAGATAGTCTGGTGACAGCACTAACTCAGACAAAAAATTTCATTTTGTGTTGGGCACCTTGCTCCAAATTATTTCTCTCACTCCAAATTCTGATACATTCCTCCTTCTGAACCAGTCCAACCTGGGTACCTAGCCAATCCTAACAAATTTGGAGGCATTATTTTGAGCTCCAGTCTCTCCCATGGTATTGTTATGGTTCACAGATACCTACAAGCTAACAAAGTTGCCATTGTTATCCTTACCATTTTTGTCCTTGCCAAGTTTCATTCCCTTAGCAATGATTCATCCTTTGTCATTTTCATACAGTATTTCAAATAGGGCTTCTGTCTGGGTATCTTTAGTCTTTATGAGTTTTTATCTTAAATTTGAATCTTGCCTTAAACATCATAGCATTTGATGAGAACACCCAATAAAGGACTTCTCTTAGAATTTGAACTTTTGTTTTCTGATGTCCAATTCATTTTTATTGATACAGAATTAATAACTTATATGGGCCCATCACACTGTAAGTGTCTTATCTCATTTACAGTATTCTTTGCTTCAACCATACTCTTCTCATTATGTTCAAGCACTGGATGGAGAACCAGAGCAAATTGGGCAACACTTCTCCCTAATGACCTGATCTGATGTTCACTCACTTTTAAGGCCCTTCATTATGGCAAATCGTTCTGCTACATCCATTTCTAGATTCTTCTCCCCACCGCAGTCATTCATCATTTTGATTTCAACATGTTTTTCAGTTGCTATTCTTCAAAATTGATAGTAGGTAATTTTATTATTCTTCTTCTTTACAATAAGGAGCTTATTTTTAACATTCTCCTGGACATAAAAGAAGTAATCAACTTCAGGAAATATCCAATAAAGTATTTCATACCAAGATGCAATCCACACAGAGATTTTGACAGCAATAATTCTTTCATTTTGAAGTATATTTCCAATATTTTGGAATAATCTTCTTTCTATCTTAAGGAAAAATCTTTAATCTTATCAACTAAGAGGATGTAATAGTTGGCTTTATTTTTATTTTTATTTTATTTTTTTATTTTTCAGAAAAATAATCTATTTAGGAATAAAAGTGGCATTAAGAAAGTGGTTGAAGAGGCTTTGCTTGGACTTTCCATAGTGCATCAGTCTCTGTACACTTAAAGAAATGAACTGTCTTTAAATAGTCTAATGGCTTTTAAAGGCACTCTAATAAAACAACATTTCCTTTCAGCTATTTGATGCACTAAATGCATTGCTGCTCCAGTAGTTTCACGTTAAGTGTTACCTTTCTCCTAAATTGTTTTTACATTTGCATATATACTTTATAGCTATAGATACAGAGTATATTTTATACTATTAATGGAAAAGTATTTTAAATCCAGAAAGTTCAAATTCAAGAAGTGTAGTCTTCAGTAACCCTTTAATATGTCCTTCCAAGAATTTTTACTCATGCAGGGTTTCTGTTTATAGCAAAGGGTCTTTACTTTTCTCAGTTGATTTATACCTTTATATGGATTAGTCTCAGATGTTCATTCATATGCTTATCACTAATAGTTAATATTTAATGAGTACTTTATTAGTGGCTGACACTGTGCTAAGTATTTGCATATATTAATGTATTTAATACTCTACTCCCAATAGTCCTCTAAAGTAGGTGTTATTCTTATCCTAATTTGATAGATGAGAAAACCAAAGGACAGAAAAGTAAAATAACTTTTACGAAGTTGCACTGATAGATGAGAATACTATGTCACTTATGTCACACAGTTGACAAGGAGAAGCATCAAGCCCAGATTTAATGACAGAGCTCATAGCATTAGCTCCTGCCATACCCTTCCTTAGTTGAAGTTTGGAGAATCTTAATACCTCACCCAGGGTCAACTAAGTAGTGTTTGATATAATAGGAATTTTAATTCAAGTCTTAGAACTCCAGTTCCAAGAGCGTAGTGTCTGTTTTACTCCAGTAACTCTTCTTAATAAACTCCAGCAAAACTCTTCTTAATAAAGGGCTTATCATAAATGATATAAAAAACTATGGCACCATAGCATGGTCATAGCATTTGGTGCTTTGAAATACTTCTGTCAAGAAGTATTTTAACATAACTTTTCTAGCACTTTTCCCATAGCAAACACCATGACTAAAGAAAAGAAGCATTTCTGTAGATATTTCCAAATGGAGAAATTTGTTGAAGAACATTTTCTTAGCATAAAACTTTGGCAGAAACATACGTGTGTCTAAATGGGGCAAAGGGGAAAAAACTTATGGTTCTTCTTTGCTGTTGTATTCTGTATTGGCCCTTTCTTGCTAGTAGCTATTTTAGGAACTTGAGGCAGACTGACAGACATACTAGGCTTTAGATCTAGTTAAAAACAGAAGAAATACATGAAAACCAATGGAATTATTTCTTACTTGTTTCTAAAGTAAAGCATGACTCTCATCACTGAGAGCACAATTCAGCATCAGTGGTCTATGTTGTCACATTTGAGATACTTTCAACATGATACCATTTTATATATTTAAATGTCTAGTGTGTATTGCACATTGTGCCAAGCACTAGGGGTGGGAAAAAAGAAATATACAACGTGAATTTTACTCTGCTTCCATTATTAGAGTATCAAGGGGAAAATATTAAGTTTGAAGTAAGGCCATGTTGCCCCTGGTAGAGAATAAGATGAAATTATACACTTAGTGGTAGACCTTTTAGCTACAGGCCACAGTTTTTCTCAATCCCTTTTGCTACTTCTTTGTTTTCTCCCCCACCTCCTCTTACAGGATTTAGGTCTTGGAGAATTCATTAATTTAAATACTATGGATTTGCTTTCACGTCACAGTTTTATCTAGCATAGACCTTTCCTCTGTGAACCAGCCTCATACTTCCATTCTCAAACATAGCCAGACCTGCATTCTTGAACTTACCCCTACACCGAAAATTTGCCTCATCCACAGTCTTCCCCATTCATAGGATTGAAAAACTCAAATTTTCCAGTTCCTCAATTTAAAAATCACTTCTTTCATCTTCTTAAGCACTCAACACTCTTGTGCATTTCTTTATTTTTATTATATTTATTACACTCTATTACATGTTATATATTTAATACTGTTCTAAGCACGCTGTATGAGATTATTTAATTTAATCTATACCACACCTCTATTAAGTGAAAACTATCATAAGCCTCACCCAAAAAATACAGTCATAGTGATACAAAAGGATGAAGCGTCTCACCCAATTTTCATGGCTGAGCTGGAATTTAGTCTGACTTGAGATATTTGTCTAAAACACTATGCTGTGCTGCCCCTAGGAGGCAGCATGGAGCTTACTACACTATAATCAGTGCTATGAGCAGTTACCATGGAGACACCAAGGAAGAATACCTAAGGAAGGTGTCAGCTTCAAGTTTATAAAATAGCAAGGAAGCTTTCAAAGATGAGTTCATTCTTGAAGAATGCAGTGGTATTAGGGCAAAAAATAAAATAAAAGGCGTCACAGAAAGACGAGGCAGCATAAAGACAGACAGAAAACTTGGCATGTTGGGAGGTCTGCATCAGATTACAATATTACTTAAGCATAAAATGTCAAATCACAAAGACCCATGAATTCTATCTGAATGGCCAGCAATGCAAAAACACTGAGGATCTGAAGCAGCATTGGTATTATAAGTTGAGTTTCCCTGAGCTAGCCCTGAGAAAGGTATGTGTAAAATAGTAGAAACAAGTGGAAAAGAAAGGGGAAAAGAACAGTCGAGGGTGGGTATCAAATCAGATGTAGGTGAATTTGGCCCAGTCTCAAAAGAGAGCTCAGACCAATGAAAGCCACATCCCATAGCTTTTGGCCTCAGAGGCAAGGGAGCTGAAGTGTCTATGCTCCCACCCACTAGTCGCTGGTTGAAGACTGCCAGCTGGAAGGCTCACATACTCAGGCACTGCAGGCTCCAAGTGCAGACAAACACATCTGGCAGCTTGAGCACAGCTTCTTTAGTAGGAGACATGGGTGCTGGGAATAAAAGCTGGGAGCACATGAGCTCCAAAACAGTAATGGATCTGGGGCACGTGGGTGAAACTGTGATAGTGCCCCCAAAGCCACAGTCTTGTCTTGTGGGTCTAATTGAATTCAGTTCCATTTATATTTGTGGACAGAACAATGCACTGGCCTAGAAACATCTTCTCTTCTGCTTGTTTAGTGTTCACTTTTACTCTAATTTAATTATTCCCCACAATTTCTGAGTGAATAAAAATAAAGATTGCTTTAATTAGCCCTCCATAATTGCCAAAGTGTAATGTTTGGATCTTT
The DNA here is from genome assembly GCF_007565055.1 of Rhinopithecus roxellana. Classification (NCBI taxonomy): domain Eukaryota; kingdom Metazoa; phylum Chordata; class Mammalia; order Primates; family Cercopithecidae; genus Rhinopithecus; species Rhinopithecus roxellana. The sequence goes on from NC_044550.1 coordinate 147,716,237, forward strand.
TATTTATTTCATCATATATCTATTAAAATATATTAACTACAAGAGATCTACCTTAATGTAGGAGTAGCTACAAATGGAGAGTTTCGCAACATTTTTGCGGGGACATGGTAGGGAAGAAAATTAATTAACCAAGGCAACACTACAACAGATGATCAAATAGTTTTCTGGGTAACTATTTTCATAATGATTATCGGCACAAGATAGTACTATTTTCTTCCATGTTATCAAGAAGAAATCTAAGTTACAAAATATGATTTAGCAACTATTCCTAAGGTTGCAAAGTTGGTCTGGCAGCTCTGGCCTGACTGACCCCACAGCCCATGCCTCTCATCACCTCTCTCATTATTGAAAATTCAGAAGCAGAGGCCAATAAAAGGTTTTTGTCTACTCCTATGCCCATCATCAGATAGTCTAAAACAGAAAAAAAAAAAAAAAGAAGAAGATTGTGCGTAATTGGCTTTCAAGTAAAAGACAAAACGTTTAATTATAAAAAAGGTACATTAATTTACCTCTAGGATGTTTTAGAGGTAAATTAATGCAGTTCATATATATATATGCAGTTCATATATATATAATGTCCATGCAGTTCATATATATTTAGAAATGCACCTTAAGTTTAAGTCATTAAACTTAAGGTGCATTTCTAAATATATATGAACTGCATGGACATTAACAGGTTCGACTATTCACTAAGAAGATGAAAAGTACCTATGTGTGAGGAAAATTTTGCCCTCAGCTTCTTCAGTCCCACACTTAAATACATCCTTCATATCTGGCTAATATGTAATGGATATAATGAGGGTGAATAAGCTTAAATAATAAGTTAACAGAAATCACTGGAGATCCTTAAGATGGATATTTGCCTTTAGTGACTAAGAATCGGAGAGATATAATTTGTCAGTAGAAAGACTATTGTGAAAAGAATAATCTTTACAAAACATTTAGCAATTTATGAACAATTCCTTATGAGTAAAACAGGCTGATATCTACCCAGTCAATTTATAGTATTATTATGTGGATCAGAGGGTAGAAAGGATACAAAGAAACTCAAAATGTTAAAGTACACAGCTACACATACATGAATAAATTTGTGACAGTCTGTATCATCTAGATACTTGAGGAATCACCATACTGTTTTCCATAATGGTTGAACTAGTTTACAATCCCACCAACAGTGTAAAAGTGTTCCTATTTCTCCACAACCTCTCCAGCACCTGTTGTTTCCTGACTTTTTAATGATTGCCATTCTAACTGGTGTGAGATGATATCTCACTGTGGTTTTGATTTGCATTTCTCTGATTGCCAGTGATGAAGAGCATTTTTTCATGTGTCTGGTGGCTGTATGCATGTCTTCTTTTGAGAAATGTCTGTTCATATCCTTTGCCCACTTTTTGATGGGGTTGTTTGTTTTTTTCTTGTATATTTGTTTGAGTTCTTTGTAGGTTCTGGATATTAGCCCTTTGTCAGATGAGTAGGTTGCAAAAATTTTCTCCCATTCTGTAGGTTGCCTGTTCACTCTGATGGTAGTTTCTTTTGCTGTGCAGAAGCTCTTTAGTTTAATTAGATCCCATTTGTCAATTTTTGCTTTTGTTGCCGCTGCTTTTGGTGTTTTAGGCATGAAGTCCTTGCCCATGCCTATGTCCTGAATGGTATTGCCTAGGTTTTCTTCTAGGGTTTTTATGGTATTAGGTCTAACATTTAAGTCTCTAATCCATCTTAAATTAATTTTCGTATAAGGAGTAAGGAAAGGATCCAGTTTCAACTTTCTACTTATGGCTAGCCAATTTTCCCAGCACCATTTATTAAATAGGGAATCCTTTCCCCATTTCTTGTTTCTCTCAGGTTTGTCAAAGATCAGATGGCTGTAGATGTGTGGTATTATTTCTGAGGACTCTGTTCTGTTCCATTGGTCTATATCTCTGTTTTGGTACCAGTACCATGCTGTTTTGCTTACTGTAGCCTTGTAGTATAGTTTGAAGTCAGGTAGTGTGACGCCTCCAGCTTTGTTCTTTTGACTTAGGATTGTCTTGGCAATGTGGGCTCTTTTTTGGTTCCATATGAACTTTAAAGCAGTTTTTTCCAATTCTGTGAAGAAACTCATTGGTAGCTTGATGGGGATGGCATTGAATCTATAAATTACCTTGGGCAGTATGGCCATTTTCACGATATTGATTCTTCCTATCCATGAGCATGGTATGTTCTTCCATTTGTTTGTGTCCTCTTTTATTTCACTGAGCAGTGGTTTGTAGTTCTCATTGACGAGGTCCTTTACATCCCTTGTAAGTTGGATTCCTAGGTATTTTATTCTCTTTGAAGCAATTGTGAATGGAAGTTCATTCATGATTTGGCTCTCTGTTTGTCTGTTACTAGTGTATAAGAATGCTTGTGATTTTTGCACATTAATTTTGTATCCCGAGACTTTGCTGAAGTTGCTTATCAGCTTAAGGAGATTTTGGGCTGAGATGATGAGGTTTTCTAAATATACAATCATGTCATCCACAAACGGACAATTTGAATTCTTCTCTTCCTAACTGAATATCCTTTATTTCTTTCTCTTGCCTGACTGCCCTAGCCAGAACTTCCAACACTATGTTGAATAGGAGTGGTGAGAGAGGGCATCCCTGTCTTGTGCCAGTTTTCAACGGGAATGCTTCCAGTTTTTGCCCATTCAGCATGATATTGGCTGTGGGTTTGTCATAAATAGCTCTTATTATTTTGAGATATGGTCCATCAATACTGAATTTATTGAGCGTTTTTAGCATGAAAGGCTGTTGAATTTTGTCAAAGGCCTTTTCTGCATCTATTGAGATAATCATGTGGTTTTTGTCTTTGGTTCTGTTTATATGCTGGATTGCGTTTATTGATTTGCGTATGTTGAACCAGCCTTGCATCCCAGAGATGAAGCCCAATTGATCATGGAGGATAAGCTTTTTGATGTGCTGCTGGATTCGGTTTGCCAGTATTTTATGGAGGATTTTTGCATCGATGTTCATCAGGGATATTGGTCTAAAATTCTCTTTTTTTGTTGTGTCTCTGCCAGGCTTTGGTATCAGGATGATGTTGGCCTCATAAAATGAGTTAGGGAGGATTCCTTCTTTTTCTTTTGATTGGAATAGTTTCAGAAGGAATGGTACCAGCTCCTCCTTGTACCTCTGGTAGAATTCAGCTGTGAATCCATCTGGTCCTGGACTTTTTTTGGTTAGTAGGCTATTAATTATTGCCTCAATTTCAGAGCCTGCTGTTGGTCTATTCAGGGATTCAACTTCTTCCTGTTTTAGTCTTGGGAGAGTGTAAGTGTCCAGGAAATCATCCATTTCTTCTAGATTTTCTAGTTTATTTGTGTAGAGATGTTTATAGTATTCTCTGATTGTAGTTTTTATTTCTGTGGGGTCAGTGGTGATATACCCTGTATCATTTTTTATTGCGTCTATTTGATTCTTCTCTCTTTTCTTCTTTATTAGTCTTGCTAGTGGTCTATCAATTTTCTTGATCTTTTCAAAAAAACAACTCCTGGATTCATTGATTTTTAGAGGAGTTTTTTTGTGTCTCTACCTCCTTCAGTTCTGCTCTGATCTTAGTTATTTCTTGCCTTCTGCTAGCTTTTGAATGTGTTTGCTCTTGCTTCTCTAGTTCTTTTAATTCTGATGTTAGAGTGTCAATTTTAGATCTTTCCAGCTTTCTCTTGTGTGCATTTAGTGCTATAAATTTCCCTCTACACACTGCTTTAAATGTGCCCCAGAGGTTCTGGTATGTTGTATCTTTGTTGTCATTGGTCTCAAAGAACATCTTTATTTCTGCCTTCATTTCGTTATGTACCCAGTAGTCATTCAGGAGCAGGTCGTTCAGTTTCCATGTAGTTGAGCTATTTTGATTGAATTTCTTAGTCCTGAGTTCTAGTTTGATTGCACTGTGGTCTGAGAGACAGTTTGTTATAATTTCTGTTCTTTTACATTACATTTGCTGAGGAGTGCTTTACTTCCAATTATGTGGTCAATTTTGGAACAAGTGAGATGTGGTGCTGAGAAGAATGTATATTCTGTTGATTTGGGGTGGAGAGTTCTGTTGATGTCTATTAGGTCCGCTTGGTGCAGAGATGAGTTCAATTCCTGGATATCCTTGTTAACTTTCTGTCTCATTGATCTGTCTAATGTTGACAGTGGGGTATTGAAGTCTCACATTATTATTATATGAGAGTCTAAGTCTCTTTGTAAGTCTCTAAGGACTTGTTTTATGAATCTGGGTGCTCCTGTATTGGGTGCGTATATATTTAGGATAGTTAGCTCTTCCTGTTGAATTGATCCCTTTACCATTATGTAATGGCCTTCTTTGTCTCTTTTGATCTTTGATGGTTTAAAGTCTGTTTTATCAGAGACTAGGACTGCAACACCTGCTTTTTTTTGTTCTCCATTTGCTTGGTAGATCTTCCTCCATCCCTTTATTTTGAGACTATGTATGTCTCTGCATGTGAGATGGGTCTCCTGAATACAGCAGACTGATGGGTCTTGACTCTTTATCCACTTTGCCAGTCTGTGTCTTTCAATTGGACCATTTAGTCCATTTACAATTAAGGTTAATATTGTTGTGTGTGAACTTGATCCTGCCGTTATGATATTAACTGGTTATTTCGCTCGTTAGTTGATGCAGTTTCTTCCTAGCATTGATGGTCTTTACATTTTGGCATGTTTTTGTGATGGCTGGTACCGGTTGTTCCTTTCCATGTTTAGTGCTTCCTTCAGGGTCTCTTGTAAGGCAGGCCTAGTGGTGACAAAATCTCTAAGCATTTACTTATCTGTAAAGGATTTTATTTCTCCTTCACTTATGAAATTTAGTTTGGCTGGATATGAAATTCTGGGTTGAAAATTCTTTTCTTTAAGAATGTTGAATATTGGCCCCCACTCTCTTCTGGCTTGTAGAGTTTCTGCCAGGCCATCTGCTGTTAGTCTGATGGGCTTCCCATTGTGGGTAATCCGACCTTTCTCTCTGGCTGCCCTTAACAGTTTTTCCTTCATTTCAACTTTGGTGAATTTATTATTCTTTTGTGGAAAAGGGAATACTTTTCTAGGAAAAGAACCATATATAGTATTTTATTGCACAGAACGTACCTACTTTCCTTTTCCATTACGGCCCCAGAGAGAAAAATAGCGGTTGTGAAGGAACCACAAAAATACATTTATTCTTTTATTCTTTGTTACTCTAATGGATGCTAAACCCTAGTTACTGGTGAGAAAAGAGAATTCATTGCATATTGTAACAAAAGTGAAATAGTCAATGTTGAAAGACTACTTTTTGGTTATTGTCAGTCCACTAAAATATTCAGCTGTGATGAGTTTCAATGTTACTAACATAATGCTCAAAAAAATTAACACTTCCAAGCAGGATGATTTTGTCACAAATAGAGACATGGAATGGAAAAGAGAAGAGGAAGGACAGAGAAAGAGGCTGAAAGAGACAATGGTTTCTGACACCATCTGTCAGTATGCTAATAGTTGCTTTTATAGCAGCACCAGGTTTAAGTCAAGAAAATCAAGCATTTGGATGGTTTGCCATTGCATCAGCTGTTGTCATTTTCATTTTATTTTTGCTCATTATCTTTATTAGGTAAAGGCATTGAAAAACACATTGCTTATTAAAAGCGATTATTGAGTGAGGAGGAAAAATAGACTCTAAATAATATTTTAGAGATCAATAAATGACAAAGATAAAAAGAGAAATGCTAAAGTAATGACATATTTTTGGTATGTTTTGGAATTAAAATTTTGGAAATAAGAGATTTTGAATATAGGAGAGTTCACATATAGAATTGGAATTGTTATAAAAATTGACTGCCCATTTTCCATCTATCTAATTTGAATTATGCTTAAAACATTATCAAACTAAATTTTTATGGTGTAGTAATAGCTCACCTGTTCTTTATATTTTCTTTTCTTCCATGAGACAACCTTTACACTGTAGCTGGGATGGATCAGTAAATGCTTCATGTTGGGCCTGTCTCTGTGCCTATGTGGAAACTTCCTTCTCCAAAACCATCCTGATTTCAAACCTAGCCTTCCTTTAAGAACATATTTAAAAATTACTGCTTATGTGAAATTGTGTTGACATGAAAGATCAGTAGGTATTAGATAAAGAGTTGTGGAGGAAAGAAAAAGATAGCTAGACACTGAAACATACACAGAGACTGAATGTGAAAGCTAGAAGGGAGTGCTCAGGTCAAGTGGATGAATGATACAGTGTGTTTTAAAGTTAGCAATACAATCAAATAAATTAGAGGAAGAATACATGACCTTTACCAAACTTCTGCTTCCTTACATGTAAAACTTCTCAAAGTATTTTTTAAAATAGACATCAGTGTATGTATAAGTTTGAAAGGTATTCTTAATCATCTCATTACATCTACATACCAGGAAAGTAGAATTCTTTATCTTCATAATCCCATTTTTAACATTTGTTATTGCTGAACACAAACTACTACTGTAATTTTGTTTTCACTAATCCCTGAAACATAAATGTATACCAATAACTTTGATAAGAATAGCTGCTCTGAATTGTAAGCATCTTGTCACAATGATGTATAGCAGATACTTAAAATGTAGTCACTAAATGAATGAATGATAGGTTCAAAGAATGAAAGTCTAAATATTCCTCTCTTTGGATACTGTTACATTTCCTTAATTAGCAAAGGAGAAGAACTAGGTAGACCAGACTTCATATGGTCAGAAATATAGGATAGATCATGAGCACTCATAGCAATTTCTAGTGGCATATAGGGATGTACATCACCTAGACTTAAGGATCCTCATAATATAACTTGAAATATACAAATAATTCAGCCTCTGTAGCTCTAATCAGGCTCTAATCCTGAAAAGGTGATCAAATCATGTGTTACCAGAGTGTGTACTTCTTTATGGAAGGTAGTCAAAACTATGAGTATATTTTAAATTTGCTTTCCTTTCCTTTTTAAAATGAACTTATTTATACTAGGAAATTCGATATCTTCCCAAACTTTCAAACACAATGAAATGAATTTTATAAAATGAAAACAATAGTGTTATGCCATACATCTTTAAGCAGACATGGCAATCCTATTTGCAATATTCTGCTTTAGGCACCTGAGGTAGCTAAAAAGGTGAGCTAATAAATTGCCATGTGTTGCCTGGCCGGTTCTAAATAAATACACTAAAAAATAAAATATATATATATATATAGTGGTAAATAAATAAAATAGTCACTTAGGTGTATAAACTAATGAAGTACACATTTGCCAACATTTTTCCCTCTATTTTACAGACACAATGGGGACCTATTCATCTAATGTACTCTGACAGTATTTTGCTATAGATTGTCTGACTCCTCAGGCAGTGAGAAATAAGGCTAAATGAATGGTGCTTTTGTTGTTATTTGAAAACAACATTTGCAGTGCTATTTCCATGTAGTTATTCACATGTGTACACACACACATATGTATGTATATACACACAAATATACACATATATAAGCATATATTCACATATATATTACACACATGTGCGCACACACACATATATATGTTATTTATATACACACACCCACACAAAAGAAAGATAAATAGCAGATAAAGTCTTCATATAGGTAATGACTGCATCCATTCACTTTAAGTCTGCTAGCAATTAGCCTCTCAGGGAGCACAACAGAGATGCTTAAAGGATGTAATTGCACATGTAGTGTTGCATTACACTATACTCTAAAAAGATACTTTATATTTTGGTGACATTGCCATGATGTTTCTTTTAAGAAACTATGCAATTTTATCTCTTGTAAGCAACTAGTGTCCTATTTCCTATAAGCAACCAGTGTGCTATCCTAAGGCCAAAATGTGAACCTTCAATTTGTAAAAATGCAGCTAGACAAGCTATAGTTCTCCAAAATGGGGACTATAACTCCTTGACCTAATGGGAAAAAACACAACCAAGTAAATGATTATAACAGCCAGACTGTTATACTTTCCACTTCCTGTAGTTTCTCAGAACATAGCATCTCTTGAATACCCACAGATAAGAAAAAAATTCCAGTATCCAATGGGCTTTTTTAAACAAAACCCTGAATGACGTCCTCCAATCTACCTCATGGTATTCTTTCTTTCCCTGGCTTAAGTGTTCCTCAAATCTCACTTGTAAGTCCACCAAATAATATGATTTTGTTTTGTCATTATTATTTTTTAATTTCTATCCTTGTTCTGTTTTGCTATTATTTTTTGTCTAAGGTTGGCGGATCACTGTATTATTATTTAATGAGGGTCTATTGTCACAAACCCACTTAATTCTTATGTCTTTCTTGCAGCAAATTTCCCAGTGGTTATGATTTGTATTGTAAATATGAAAAAAAAATAAAAAGGTCTTTGGAACATTAAAAAACTGGTTAAGTTCGCACATTTCATAAGCCACAGACTTAGGATTCAAATCTAAACCAATGACATTCTAAAATCAAGCTAGACAAAAGGGCTCTGGGTTTCCCTCTTCTGTTTTGAAGCTTTGGAGTGCTTTCTTTGAAGGATGTCTCTTTCTGGGACTTGGAGCATGCCATGGTCAACGGTGCCACCTATGTGTGGATACCAGTCCTGTTTCTTTTACTTAGGGTACTTCTAAACCATTTTCTTCCTTTGTCCCACTCACCTTTATTTAAGGTTGTCCATATATCTAAAGAGCTTTAGGAGTCACACCAATGGAGTTCTGGTTCCAGCAGGATGGCCTGAAAAGCAGATATCTCTCACTATGTATGTTATTTCTTTCACAGGATCATTTGAAATTGGAATACCAGGATGGTGCTGACATTCTGATTTGAAGTCATGTTCAGTCATTTTAGACATAGGATGCGGATAGTTCTCTAATATGTAGTGCATCATTCACCTTGGACTTAATTGAAGCTCTTTCCTCTTGCCCATCTGTGTTCTGTCATTGGTGAACCTCCAGTCTACAGGGCTTACACCAAAAGTCTTGAAAACAGACAGCATCTTTGATCTTGTGGGCCTCCACCACTAGCATGCAAGAGAGTCAGCTTACTAAATTTGCAGGCTTTATGCTATATATCAGGTAGCTTCTGAAAGAACTCATTCCTATCACTTCAATGGCTTTGCTCCTCAATGCCCATGGATCCTTATTGTTGATGTCCTCTCTTGACTTTGATCCATGTGGAGATTTCTTGCTTTTCTTGGATGGTATTGAGACATGCCAGATGAGGGAAGGATATTCTTTGTACAAAATGGAAGTATTGTGAGGAAGGCAGTGAAATGGCCAATATTAAAAGAGATCACTCTCTAGAATGCAATGTTTAGTGCCTAAATAATTCAAAAGGTGACACAGAACATGTGTTGTTCTGCATTTATAATAAGACATTCTGGATGGTTAATTTAACATCCCCAGGAAATATAAATTTTTGTTCACATTTTTCCTTATACTCTAGGCAAGATTTGCATTTGTATTCTTCACCAGTGATGTACGACAACCCTTGAAAGAGCCACTGTAAACCAGTAGTCATGATGGTCCAGTGGATCTTGATGCATCATCATACGAGTAATGATACAACCAGCAAGAAATAAACTACAGAGATAAGAAGATATATTTCATTTCAATAAAAGCTATTTCCAAAGATCTACCTACTTGTGATTAATAGTGTTGCCATCTTTTCTTATAGTGGGAGACATGAAATTGGCCAGGAATTATGAAAAACGGCAGTAACAAATAGAAAGAATTGATTCCTGGGCCCAGGAGTAGAAACAGTTTGCTACGGAGGCACTTTCACTGATTGTTTAAAAAAAAAAAAAAAAAAACTCCTTTTTACCCATTATTTAAAATCCTCATTGGCAAATACCTATAATTAACATAGATTTATGAATTGTAAATATAGTTTTTCTTCAAATTGTTTGTATAGACTGAGGCTCCACAAAAGTATTTGCCCAAGGTCTTGCATGCCCTACTGGTGGCTTTGTCCCAAGAGTCTTATTCTGTTGCCCAGCCTGGAGTGCGGTGGCATGACCTTGGCTCACTGAAACTTCCACCTCCAGGGCTCAAGTGATTCTCCTGCCTCAGCCTCCTGAGCAGCTAGAATTACAGGTGCACGCCACCATACCCAGTTAATTTTTGTATTTTTAGTAAAGAAGGGGTTGCACCATTTTGGCCAGGCTGGTCTCGAACTCCTTACAAGAGGTCTGTCCATCTTGGCTTCCCAAAATGTTGGGATTACTGGCATAAGCCACCACAGTTGACCCCTAAGATACTGTCTTGTATAGACCCCTCTATCTTACAGCTCAGTCATTTGCCCTTCCCGTGGTGCTACTTCCAACGTGTAGCTACTCACTGTTCTATACACAAATCAATGTCGTGGAAATGGCAACATAATTGTAAGACTCATTTATTTCACACAGTATTCTATGGGTCACACAATGCCCAGACTTTTTAAATCATTAATATTTTAAAGATACTTTAATTATCAGATTCCTTTTAATATTCTTACCAACACTCCATTTCATGTCTGGAAGCTGATTCAGGAATAACCTAAGCAATACGTATGTTGTTTTGTGGTTTCCTCAAAAGCATTATAGAGACATGAAAGGCCCAAGACTTTGTGTCTTACAAAGTCACACTATTTTCCACCTGAGTTGTGAATCAATGAAGAGATAAAGTAGGAGAAGACAGATGGAGATAAGTATATTATCTTTATTACTGGTAACTACCAAATCAAGTGTTACTAATTCTACCCTTAGAGTCAGAAAGAATTATTGATCCAGTCTCAGGGAGACAATTCCAGACAGTCTTCCAACATGGCAGAATGCCTTGGAAAACATGACATAGAGCATCCTGCTTTCTAAAGTGCAACTGTCTACAAAACAGAAAAAGTGCAAGGCTGAACTGAAGGTGCACAGCTCCCTAACTAACCAAAATCACCTATCAGGTATTTTATATTTTCCCTTGAGGAAGGCCAATGAGGCCCCTAGGGTCAAGAGTATTACTATCCAATGTCTTTTTGAGTGGTTTCAGAATTTCTATTCATAGAACATTAAAATATTTTGATAGAAGCACTAGTAACAAAACTGGGGTGTATTTAAAGGTGGACAAAGTATACACAGCTCTCTTTAACACAGGAAGAGGCTAAAATGAATCAACAAGTTTTTGAGGTTCCCTTGTGTGTCATAACTTCCATCTCTAAAAGAATAAGAATAAGCCCTCCCCAAAGAAATCAATGGAAATGTGAAATTAGACAATATATGCTAAATAACTTTCTAAAATTACCGTGAGATGAATTTTAATGTGATAACAGGAGCTGTCAGTCAGAAAGATTTGATAAAAAAGGAAAAGAAAATATGACTTACTTCAATTCTCATATTTCAAATGAAGATGTGGTGATAAAATAAGCAGTAAAATGAATCAGAAAATAACTCCCCATTCCTCAAAAAAAAAAAAAAAAGAAAAAAAAAAGGACAAGAGAAAGAAAGAAAAGAGCTTAAATTGTAGTTACCACCTGCCATTCAAAAAGTCCTCCCTCGTTCACTGACGTGGCTAGCATAATTCTACAAATCCTACATCAAAACCAGTGTTTTAGTTCATGGAGCTCCGTGAATAAGTAATCAATGACATTATAGCAGAAAACTTGGAAATGTGTCTGTGGTCGGTACCATACAATTAAATCCCTCAAATAGCCCTAAAATATAGGTATAAAATGTGTCTGCTGTGATTAAATCAGCAAAGAGGCAAGAAAAAGATTAGTCAAAATTATGCCTTTCTCTGAACCTACATGCACCTTCTATCACCGTCATGCTAGTGAAAAGAATCATCAACATTGCATTGTGGTTCAACAAAGAATAATTACCTAGAAAATACCTTAAATGGTTTTGTTCCCCTGAAAATGCTTTTCTTTCTAGACAAGGTATTTTTTTTTTTTTTTTTTTTGTATCACAGATTGGGAATTTTAATGATTGTCTTTGAAAGCTTTACAATCCTAATAGTACCATTGGAATAAATCATTGTACATCTGGGTATGATCTGTTGATTCTTTTCTAATAATCCTAAATCTCATATTCAAATTGTAGCATTATGGGATAGTAAGTCAAAAAGAATACACAGCACAATGCTTTCATCAGATGCGAGGCAACGTGACTGAGCATGAATTATTGATAATGAGGTAGTCCTTCAATTTTTACCAGTTCTACTTACATGGAATGAAAAACATAAGACAATTTATCATAGGTAGGAAAAGAAACACAACAGCTGAAAATTCCTACATTAAAAAAAATTAAATATATCATCAATTAGAGGAAATTGAATTGCTGTCTAAATTTTCATAATATCACTTTAACGATGAAGAATTTGATTGGCTAAAATCTCTAATCGAAGGTATATGCAGACAGATTGTAAAAATGACCCTTTTATTTTAAGGAAGCCATTCTGAGGAAGGAAGATTAATAACATTTCTTGTGATATAAATTGTTTATATTTTCCATGCCTGGTCACTTAATTGATATTAAAACATATTCCAAACTCTATTCATTAGACAATTATTTTTACAGTGAAATGTAAATTAGGACACATTAGTGTTATCACAAGATATTGCATATGAAACTTCTAATTGCATATTTGTAACTCTTCAATCATGTGCATCTGAGATTTCTTTCTTTTTTTTTTTGCACTTTTTTTATTATTATACTTTAAGTTCTAGGCTATATGTGCACAACGTACATGTTTGTTTCTTTGAGAGAACAAATGTGGGATAAGAAAAACTACTGTGTTTTTTGCTACATACCTTAGGTTCTAGATATCAAATATAATAAACTCAAACAGAATTAGAAAACTCTGAAGAGACATAGCCAATCTTTTGGTTTTCTTATAGTGCTGATTGAAACAAATATTACTAGTTTAACATGATGTAGGTATAATCTACTATTAGACATTTGGAAAATTGTACTGTATTATAGAGGATTTTAATTACATTAAAAATATATAGAAAGACGATTGTTTTGAGTTTTGTTATTTCATTATTCTTAGGCTTAGATCACAAGTCTAGTTTTCTTACAAATAATTAGAGTTGATTTATAAAAAAAATATAGAGTCTCCCCATTTGTTTTCCCAGTTAACTTATGAAAGATTGCACTAACAAAGAGTCTACATATTCCCATTTTAACTTATGTATCTCCCATCATATCACACCCTTGTATCTATCCCTATTTCTAAGCAGCAATAACAGCTTAAAAAGATAAAGAAAGATAAAGGGAACTACGACATCTTATCTTACTTTCTTTCTCATTCTTGTCCTTATGAGAAAAAGAAGGGTAGACTGGTTGGAACACTAACAAGTCATTTAGATTTATTTCCAAGTTTATCAGTGAAGTTACAATCTAAGTATAAGGAAACTGGACCACCTCCCTCCATCCCCACCCTCTGACTTACATCTGGCTCTTCCCATGGCCCACTCTTCTGGCTTCAGCTTACTGTCTGTACTTCACCAAAAATCTTTGCTAAGAATGATATGTTTTTTCTTTCTTTCTCTTTCTTTGTTTGTTTTCGGGGGTCGGGCGGGCGTCGGGGTTGGGTGGGGTGGGCTGGGGGCGTTTGTTTTTTGTCTGGCGGGATCGTGCGGGTCTTCAGTTGTGCAGCTTCGTTTTCTTTCTTTTTCTTTTTGTTTTCTCGTTCCTTCTGTCTTCTTGGTTGCTTTTGTCTTCCTTCTTCCTTCCTCCCGACCTCCTGACTTCCCGCCCTCCGTCCACCTTCTTTTTTCCTTCCGTCTGTCTTTAGCCGCCTCTTCCTTTCCTTAATCCACTTTCACTCCTCCACCTCCTTCTTCTTTCTTTCTTTGCTGGGATTTGTCGATTTTTTCTTTCTCTTTTTTTTTAGTTTTTATTCCTTCCTTTTTGTTTCTTATCTATTTTTCTTTGGTTTTTTCTTCTTTCTTTTCTCCTTCTTGTTTTCTTCTTTCTTGGCGCTATTTCATCCTTCTTCCTCATTCTTCCTTCCTTCCTCTTCCTCCTCCGCCCTCCCTCTCCTCCCTCCCTCCTTCCTTCTTTTGTCCTTCCTTCCTTTTTTCTTTTTTCTTTCTTTCTCTTCTCCTTCCTTCCTTCCTTCCTTCCTTCCTTCTTCATTCCTTCCTTCCTTCCTTCCTTCTTCCTTCTTTCCTTCTTTCTTTCTTCTTCTTTCTTTCTTTCTTTCTTTCTTTCTTCTTTCTTTCTTTCTTTTCTTTGCCTTTCTAGTTGAGATACAGGAAAATATTCAAAAATGTGGGTGTTTTTTCCTCTGTCTTTAACAGACATATAATCTTCTTTCTGTCAAAAAAATTTGTACTTGACATGTTAAATTGTAAGAGAGACTTTATTCATGATTACTGCAATGGGGGAAAGAGTAAACTCCATTTCGCTGAAACAAAGGTGTGAGAGTTTTTAAATGTTGGCATGAGCTAGCACTTAAAGTACTGGAAAACATTCAAGGAGTGCTGTTGGTCAATAAGGGCACTGCCTTTGTTGATGATTATGTTTCAAAGGGGTCGCTTCTAGGTCTTTAAGAAAAATATCTCTGGGTTAGAAAAATGAAGAGTCTTTCAAAAGATTTACATCTTAAAGGGGCAGAGAAAGAAATTACTACTGCAATTTTTCCAAAGTAAATATCCTAACCCAAAGGAGGTCAGGGACATCTATCTTCAGGAAACAAAACCTGTCTAATGTTTAATGAAGCTGAGGGAGTAAGAGAGGCACTTTCTGCAACCATCTGGGACCATGAGATAAGAACCAATCTGAGGAGACTTGAAAATGAGAGAGAGTAAATGGAACCTAGGACTATTATTTGAATATTTATCTATCAATATCTGAAGGCATTCTTTTATGGGCTTTTCATTAGTGTGAAGCAACAAACCCTATTTTACTTTTGGATTTGCATTTTCTGTTCCATAAAAACAAAAGGCACCTAAGCGATGGTCACTGTTCACAGAAACACTCTCACATGTGGTGCTGAGATACTGTGTTACATCTCTGTCAAACTGCAACTCCACTGCTTCTAAGAAAAGGAAAAAAGAGAGACTTGAAAACATTCACCTTATTTCTTGTCTCCCAATCACAGGGGAAATCAACAATGATATGTAAAAACAGAACAGTTTATGTTAGACCAAAAGATATGAAAAGAAGTATTTCTTCTCTTTTTTAATAGGTTGATATAACCTTAAAATACGTATTCTGAATGCAATGGAAATAGCGTTTTACATGCCTAGGTAAAGTTGTGTCAATTGCCCTCTGTGGATTCAAGATCATGCTCAGAAGCTTACTGTTGGATAGAAAACCAGTCCATGAAAATGCATTACCAAACTACAATACCAGCTACAAAACACACACACACACATACACACACACACACACACACACAAACACACACACATACATCACTTATTGGTTATATTGAAATCAAGTAAGAATTCATATTCTAAAGATTTCCTTTATAATAAATACTTCTCTCATAAATAAAACCATTATCTGTATTTGTAAACTGTTGTCTAAAATTAACTTCTAGGTCTGTGTTGGGGTGGACTTTTTCTAGTTACACATGTATATCACTTAATACAGAGTCTAATATGCCTTTAGTGCACAGAAAATATATTTAAAATGTATGAATAAATTACTGTATGATCAGAGGAAAATAAGATTTCATTGATTACAATGCAAAATAAATCTGAGGGTGAACAATGCAACTCTCAATGGCACCAAAGGGAGAAACTTCTTATGTTGTAGGTGAATAACACACAAGAGATTTGGGGCATGTTTTTGGTTTAGGAAAAGGTGAAAGGTAAATTAGGAAAGTGTAGCTCAACAGAGGAAGAAAATGGATTCTCTGAAAGAAATATGAACAATAGTACAATCAAATCAAACTGTTATTAAAGATTAACGCAGGAAAGGATATTTTTAGCTGTTACTGGATCTAATTAGTAACTCATCATTTTTATTACTATATGAACTTCATATGAATTCAGTTATGTAATTAGTGACTGCTGTATGCCAAATTCTAGACATGAGAACACAATATTATGCAGAATATACTAAAGTATTTGTTTTCTTGTAATTACATCCTAGTGAAAGGATATAGAAACAAGCAAATAAATAAGTTTATGTCAAGTAATGATAAGTGATACTCAGATAAATAAGACAAGATGAGATGATAAAGAATGGGGATGATACTTTATTTTGGATTAAGTGTTCAGCAAAGATTTCAAAGAAGCTAAATGTGAACCTGAATTTAAACGTACAAGGGAGTTGGGAATGTGAATATCTAAGGCAAGAAATTCAGGCTGATGCTGCTTTAGTTGCAGTTTTAGAAACGAAAAACACGTGAGATCCAGCCTGAGAGAGTATCAAGAAACAAGCCGCAGAGGTATTTGCAAACCACAAGAAGGCTGCCATGACCATGGCTGACTGAGTCAGGGAAAGTGTGATAGAAAAAGAAAGTTGGAATGGGCCTGAAGGCCCTGGTCATGTGGTGCCCCCCTCTTCTTCTGTATCGCTCACTCATTCCTCCTCTAGTCACCTAGGCCCTATCTGGTAGATCAGCTAATGATTATTATCGTTAGGTGGAAGGCTGTGCAGTGATTATTACCGTTTGGTGTAAGGCTGTGAAATATCTTTGAGTACAAACTCTGCTGGGTGATTGACAGGCAATGTGAAGGCTTCTGTCAACTGGTGATCTCATCTGACAGTAGAAAGGAAAATTAGATCCTGACCTGTCTTCCCCATAATCCCAAATCCTGGTGACGGATCGTGGTTTTATTTCTTTTTTTTTCCGTTGTTGATTTCCCACTCTTTTCTGTACAGAGTCGTCCTCTTTCAGCCTGCCAGCCTTGTACATTTTTTAATTTAATCTGGGGTTAAGAAAATTCAATCTCTGGTTTTCTAACTCTAGTAGGTAAGAATCTGTTTTCCCAATATTCTGCTACTTTGGTTTACTTCACTCTAAGCAGTAAAGAACTGTGTCTACATATCTAAGGTGAGCAGGCTGAAATAGGGGAAGAACTCTGATGCATCCAGGAGGTTAGGCAGGAAATTGAAGCTCAGGGCACCTGTTCACACTGTGAAAGAAATCTTACCATTATTTACCTAAAATTCTTCAAAGAGTACATGTGAAATGATTGTTGAAAGTTATCCCTTGCCAGTTCTGGAAAGGTAAATAGAGGTATTGTTTATCTTATACTCATTGTTATTTTTGCACTTAAAAAATTGCTCCCATGCATTAATTCTATAGTAACAACAACAACAAAAACAATTCAAATAAGAGAGTGCTAATTAAATGCAGTACTAAATATCTCATTGGAAATGAAACCCACCTAAATAGTGGTAAGAGGAGCAAATACGTATGTTTTAAAGGATATTATGATTCGTTAAACAAATGTATAAATTTAAGACAGAGATAGCATGTTGGTAACTCTAATCCGTCTAAGTAGAAAACAGTGAAAAAGAGAACAGAGGATGGTAATATTTTGTAGATAATGTATATTAGATAAGTTTGCTTATCATAAGTAAGGCGGAGATAATACAGACTGAATGTGTACTTGAGGAGATATTTTGTATAAAATCACTGTTAATGTGATCTGGATGGCATCTGGCTGTGAAGTAAGTTAGTCAAGATGTACCACATAACTATTTACATTTTTTTACAAGAAAGGAAAAACTCACCTTGTTTCTTTTTGCTTTTTTAAATAAAACTGTCTCTAGAAATATTATATATTATAAATTCTTTAATGTTAAAATATAATTTTGTTTAAAAACTTTATATATATACATTTTTAAAAAGCTGGCCTTAAAGTTTCTATGAGAAGAATATGTTGTAGTAAGAAAGCAACACAAAGTGATTATTTGGCATCATGCATAAGTGACCCATAAACTTCTGTATTCCCCATAGTAAAGCAATGAATTCAGGGATTCATTATCATTATAATTATCTGTTGAAATTAGAATAATTTCAACATATCACTTACTGTTTGAAATTCTCCCTCCTCTCACCACTTTAGGTCTTCATCCTCACGTGTCTCTTTTTTTCTTTTCATTTGTCTTCTCTTTAGAATACCTTCATTAGCATAAAGCATGCCCCCTACTCTCACAAAATCTTCCTTTGGCCACATGTTTCCCTACAACTACCACCCAATTTCCCTGTCCTTTCCAGAGAAAATATTATTAAAATAGTTGTCTCTGGACATGTTCCTCATCTTCTTTTCCCCCTTGCATGCACTCGAGGGTACTAATAACCTTTGTACCAGCTGATTCTTTTTCTCCCATTACCTTGAAAGTTTTCTGTTCTTGGTTCCTATGACAAAACACTTGCCTAACTTTTCACCTACACAGCATTTTTTTCTTCTTCTCTCATTTCTCTTTGTTAGCTTCGTCTTCTTTGTTCCACCTTTAAATACTGGAAAGATTGGTCTTGAAATAGCTTCTCTTTTCTACTCGTCTGTTCCTAGGTAATATTATTTATTCTCATGAGGCCAGATGCCATCCAGATCACATTAACAATAGATTTTATACAATATATGTCCTCCACTACATACTCAGTCTGTATTATCTTCACATTACCTATGAAAAGCATCTCAAATGAAAACACAGTCAAGCATTTTGTTCCTCTCCAGCCTGTTTCTCTTCCAGGCTCTGGTGTCATCCTCTGTTCAGTAGCACACACAGAAAATACTGCCTTGATTTTTTCATTGTTTATGATCCCGCCTTCCCTATAGTCCCTCCAGAACCAAGACGGTCTTATCCGCAAAAAACAATCCGGCTCTTCTATGTTCTTCATCTTTGCTATTTATTCAGGTCTTTTTTTTTTTTTTTTTTTTTTTTTTTTTGAGACAGAGTCTCACTCTGTTGCCCAGACTGGAGTGCAGTGGCATAATCTTGGCTCACTGAAACCTCCGCCTCCTGGGTTCGAGTGCTTCTCCTGCCTCAGCCTCCCAAGTAGCTAGGATTACAGGTACATACCACCACGCCCGGCATTTTTTTTTTTTTTTTTTTTTTTTTTTTTTGTATTTTCACTAGAGATGGGGTTTCACAATGTTAGCCAAAAAGCTCTTAAGAATATAAATAAGATTATAATTTCTTTTTTCTTTTCTTTCTTTTTTTCTTTTTCTTTCTTTTTTTTTTTTTTTTGAGATGGAGTCTCCCTCTGTCGCCCAGGGGGGAGTGCAGCCGCTTGATCTCAGCTCACTGCAAGCTCTGCCTCCCGGGTTCACGCCATTCTCCTGCCTCAGGCTCCCGAGTAACTGGGACTACAGGCACCTGCCACCACGCCCGCCTATTTTTTTTTGTGTGTTTTTAGTAGAGACAGGGTTTCACCTTTTTAGCCAGGATGGTCTCAATCTCCTGACCTCGTGATCCGTCCGTCTCGGCCTCCCAAAGTGATGGGATTACAGGTGAGAGCACCCTGCCAAGATTATGATTCCTATAGAATTTAAAATTCTCTAAAGTTGTCTCACATGTCATTGAATGAAATCCCAATTCATTCCATTAGCCTATAAAATTCTACATGATCTGCCACTTGCTTACCTCACTGACCTTGTCATACACCATCTTCCTCATCAGCTAATTTCTGCATAGTGTCTTCTTTATAATTACCAAACATATTGGGCATATGTCTTTCTTTCGTATACCATTTTCTGTCTAGAAAGCACTTTCTTGAGTGTTTGCAATTATCTCTTTTCATTTAGCCCAAAGCTCCTCAAAATGGCTTGACTTTGCAACTCAATTTAAACAAGCTTCCCCCAGACACATTCTGCCACACACATATAAACTCATACACTTTTAAATAAAGATGGTAAAATATATAATGAAATTTAGAAAGCTAATTTTCTGCCATCTTGAAGACATTGAGTCTTTTAACATTAAGACATCAGTTTTTCTTTTGCTGCTATTTTTTCATCTTAATAACATCCCCGCTATAAGATTGACAAATCCTTATTTTTTTTTTTCAAGAATGATATCACTTTCACAAGAATGAGAGGCTGCCTTTCTCAAACCATAAAGAAATGACCTGAATAGACGCCCAACACACAGGAGGCATCTTATGATAAATTCTGATTCAGCATTCGTGTCAAATTAGCTACACTCCTCTTTATCTTGTCATACTCTAACACAGAAAACAACAAGACTGCAAGCGTCACAAGTAATGTTATGAAACGTGTGACTTTAGGTCGCATCATTAATAAACAACTTTTAATTTCACCTTCTGCACCTAGTTTAAGAAAGCAGGTTGTTTTCAAAGTGCAGATTTTCTATATTCCTTGTAATAAAGCAACAAATTCAGGGATATTTGCCTTTGACTTTTGCTAACACATTTTTCTCCAAGTGTGGTAGAAGACTCAGAATTTGCATTTTTACCATGTCCCTCAGGTGACACTTAGGACCATAATTGTGTAAATGACTATATTAGAGTTAGAAAATAATGGTCATACTAACCAAAATTCTGGTTATAAGGCTTTTTTGTTTGTTTTGTTTTTATTTTTTTATTTTCCAGAGTCTCGCCCTGGCTGGATTGCAATGGCGGAATCTTGGCTCACTGAAACTTCCGCCTCCCACATTCAAACGATTCTCCTGCCTCAGCTTCCTGAGCAGCTGGGATTACAGGTGCTCGCCACCATACCCAGCTAATTTTTGTATTTTTAGTAGAGACAGGGTTTCACCATATTGGCCAGGCTGGTCTCGGACTCCAGACCTCGTGATCCACCCACCTCAGCCTCCCAAAGTGCTGGGATTACAGGCATGAGCCACCATGCCCGGCCCAGTTACAAGTTTTTAAAAATTGTAATAGTGGTTTAAAAACTGTAATAAGAATGTAATATTTTAATAAATGTATGCCATCCTTAACCTTCTGGGTCCCAATACACACAGCACTGGTGGTACTGTTCATCATAATGTCTACTTGTCCTCTGGATGCAGGTATGACTTTGTGATACACGGCTGGTCACTGTGGCACACTAACCAGGGTACTCCTGCTAGTGATTCATCCAAATCATGGACAACAGAGTCTGGCAAAGCCATTTGGTTTATCTCACACACACACACACACTACACATGCACACACATGTATGTGTGCATGTTATATTTATACAAACACACACATATATATGCACACACATACATCCATGCATACAATATGCATTCTAAGTGAGAGAGGTAAACAGAAAAATTAGCAAAAAATAAGAACTGTGTATCTCTGGAGGTGTTGGTGCCTTTGTAGCACCAAGTGGAATAAGCCTGTTGAAGAATGAAGTCAGCACAAAAGCAAACAGTGCTGGGATACAGAAAGAGCAGCAAGATGAGATAACAGTTTTGAAATCCTGGCTACATTTGTGTGTGTGTGTGGAAGGTAAAATTATCCTCTTGAATGTCCCAGTCACAAGCCAAAGTATCAACGCCTTGAAAGAGGTCTTCCTAATTGATTGTATTTGTGCTTGCATTCTTCTATTAATATCACCTAATTAAGTTTCCTTATATTTGTTTCATTCAATATTTAAAATAGAATTATTATATCTATAAAGATAGTTTACCTATGTTGAGAGCATACATCTTATGCACAGACTTGGGCAGGTACTTTTTTAGAATTGTCTCACAGAATCCTCATGTAGTAGGTTGCTGTCTTACAAATGGTGTAACTGAGGCTTAGAGAGTTGAACACATTTGGCCAAGATGAGACAGTTTGTACATGGTAATTTTCAAATCCATGCTTCTCAGTACTAAGTTAATCTGCTTCTTTGTAGCACACGAGAAACATATTTGTGCTACTCAAAAGAGATAATTATATATATATATCTCCACTTATCCAAAATATTTATAGTTAGATAGAATGACACTAACATTTAAAAGTCTTCTAGAATAAATTATCCTAAAATGGCTACATTAATGATTCAAATATAAAACCTGCTATAAAAGAAAGAAGACCAAATTGTAAACAATTTTTCAAAGGTAAAAACATCCTTCTTAATATAGAAAGCATTAAATTTTAAAGCGCTCAGTAAGTATTTAAAAGTCATAAAGTTAAAATAATTTCTTAAGTCTTTTAGCAAATTGAAGAATGATCTCAGAGATAATTGGAGAAATCCAACAAAATGAGGAATTAGAAAGGGTTAACTAATTCATAAGGTAGCATTTTAGGAAAAAAGCACATTTTAATAATGTATACATTTTTATGAATTGTGTGTACTTTTAAAGCACATAAAATTCATTATAGCAAAGAGATAAAAATTATAAGCATTCTCTCATGAGAAAAAGTCTTGTGAAATTAAAAATGTACATACATAATAGAAATTACTGAATTTCATCATGTATGAAATAGAATTACATTGCAATAAGAGAGTCTCATAAAATGCATCAGCTATACCTATATTTTGCTACAAACAACAAAAAACATCCCACAAATGAGAGGAAGGATCTTGCAGTCACCATGAAAACTTGACTATATTACTTTAAAAAAAAATACAAATGTATAATGAACAGTTGTTAATTTTGGAAAAACAGGTACCTATATGGCAATGTGATGGAATGAGTAAGTTTTCAGCACACTTTTTTTTTTATCCTAGGCATCAAGATAAAACATTAATTTTTGCAGACTCTATGGTAAATAAGGCTAATTTTAAAAGCTACTTCTTGACATAATGTTACGGCTCTTTAAAACAAAAAAACGTACATAATAAGCAAAGTCCAAGCACATTTCATTTATATATATTAAAAAAGTGCTAGTTCTCCTTACAGAGATCTTTTTACTCCTTGGTTAGCTGTGTTCCTAGTATTTCATTTTTGTGTGTGGCTATTGTATATGGAATCTGATCTTGATTTGATTCTCAGCTAGAAAGTAATTGATGTACAGAAATGTTATTGATTATTGTGTATCTGTTTGTTAACTGAAACTTTACTGAAGTGCCTTATTAGTTCTAGAAGCCTTTGGCAGGGTATTTAAGATTTTTCTATGTGTATAATTGTCTCATTAGCAAAGAACTATAGTTTGACTACTTATTTGCCTATTTGTATGCTTTCTATTTCTTTCTTTTGCCTCATTGCTCTGGCTAGGACTTTCATTACTAGATTGAATAAGAGTGGTGAGTGTGGGCATCACTGTCTTATTCTAGTTCATGAAGTGATTGTTTCAAGTTTTTGCCCATTCAGTATGATGTTAACTGTGAATCTGTCATAGATGGCTCTTATTATTTTGAAGTATTTTCCTTCAATGTCTAGTCTTTTGAGGATTTTTCATTTTGAATGAATATCAGATTTTATCTAAAGTGTTTCTGCATCTATTGAGATAAGCCTATGGTTTTGTTTTTAATTTGTATATGTGGTGAATCACATTTATTGATTTGCATATGTTGAAAAAATGTTGCAACCCAGGAATGAAGCCTACTTAATCATGGTGAATTAACATTTGATATGCTGCTCGATTTGATTTACTAGTATTTTGTCAAGAAGTTTTGAATCTATGTTCATCAGGGATATTGACTTGTAGATGTGGCTTTTTTTTTTCATTATGTCTTTGCTATATTTTTCTTTTATCAGGATGATGCTGACTTCACAGAATGAGTTAGGGAAAATTCTTCTCTTCCTTGATGTTTTGGAATAGTTTCAGTAGAATTTATGCCAATTCTCTTCTTTGTATATTTGGTAGAATTAGGCTGTGAGTCCATCTGGTCCAGGGTTTCTTTTGGTTGGAAAGTTTTTTCTTACTAATTCAGTAATAGAATTTGTTACTGTTCTGTTCACATTTTCACTTTCTTCCTGGTTCAATCTTGGGAGGATGTGTGTTTTCAGGAATATATCCATTTCCTCTAGATTTTCTAATTTGTCTCCACTGAAGTGTTCACAGTACTTCCTGCAGATATTTTATATTTCTTTGGGATTGGCTGTTATGTCATAAATGTTATTTCTGATTGTGCTTATTTGTATATTCTCTTTTTTTTCTTTGTGAATATAGCTAGTGGTCCATCAATATTGTTTATGCATTTAGAGAATCAACTCATAATTTTATTAATATTTTATATAGATTTTTATGTTTCAATTTTGTTTAGTTCTTCTCTGATTTTAGTTATTTCTTTTCTTCTCTTAGATTTGGGACTGTTTTATTTTTTAGCTCTTCTAGGTGCAATGTTAGATTATTAATTTGAGATCTCTCTAACTTCTTGATGAAGGCTACAAAACACTGCTGGGGGAAGTTGGAAGCAACAGAATTAAATAGAAAGGCATTCCATGTTCATGGGTTGGAAGAATCAATATCATTAAACTGGCCATACAGCCCAAAGCAATGTATAGATTCAATGGTATTTCTATAAAACTGCTATTGTCATTTTTCACATAATTAGAAAACATCTATGAAATCTATGTGGAACCTAGAAAGAGCCTGATTAGCCAAAGAAATATGAAACAAAAGAAACCAAGCAGGAGCCATCACATTATCAGATTGCAAACTCTAATACAAAGCTACAGAAACCAAAACAGCACAGTGCTTGTACAAAACCAGACACATAGACCAATGGAACGAAATACAGAATCCAGAAACAAAGGCACACCTACAATTATCTGATCTTCAATAAAGTTGACCAAAATAAGCAATGGTGAAAGGATTTCCTAGTCAATAAATGGTGCTAGATAACAGGCTAGCCATAGGCAGAAAAATGAAAATGGATCCCTCTCTTTCACCATATGAAAAATTCACTCAGGGTAGATTAAACATTTAATTTTAAGACACTGAATTATAAAAATTCTAGAAAGAAACCTAGGAATTATTCTTCTTCACATTCTTCTTGACATGATTTACCCATGTTGACATTCTTTACCCATTTTGCAAAGAATTTATGGCTAAGTCCCCAAAAGCAATTGCAACAAAAAAGTTTACAAGTGAGACCTAATTAAACTAAAGAGATTCTACACAGCACAAGAAACTACCAACATAATAAACAGAAAACTTACAGAATAGGAGAAAATATTCACAAACTATACATCCAAAATAGGTCTAATATCCAGAATCTACAAGGAACTTAAATCAACCACCAAAAAACAATGTCATTTAAAAACACTGGGTAAAAGACGTGAATGGAAGCTTCTCAAAAGAAGACATATATGAGGCCAATGAATATATGAAAAAAAGTTCATCATTGCATTTCAGAGAGATGTAGATCAAAACTACAACGAGATATTGTTTCACACCAGTAAGAATGGCTAAAAAGTCAAAAATTAAGAGATGCTAGTGAGATTTCAGAGAAAAGAGAATGCTTGCATGCTGTTTCAGGGAGCGCAAATTAATTCAACCACTGTGGAAAACAGTTTGGAGATTTCTCAAACCACTTAAAACAGAACTATCATTCAACCAAGAAATCTCTTTATTGGGTATATACCCAAAGGAAAATAAATTTTTCTACCAAAAAGACACACGCACTCATTATATTCATTGCAGCACTATTCACAGTAGCAAAAACATGGAATTCATCTAGGTGCACACCAATGGTAGATGGCATAAAGAAAAAAAAAACAGTTGAAACACATTGTGGAATAATATGCAGCCTTAAAAAAGAATAAAATCATTGCTTTGAAGCAAATTAGATGCAGCCAGAAGCCATTATTCTAAACATATTAACATGTTAACAGAAAACTAAATATCACATATTCTCATTTACAAATGGAGCTAACTATTGAGTACACAAGAATATAAACATGAGAACAGTAGACACAGGGGACTGCAAGAGGTCGGAGAAAAAGAGGGGTGTGTTGGCTGAGAAATTACCTATTGAGTACTATGCTCACCACCTGGAGTGATATAATCATCTGTACCCCAAACCTCAACAACACACAATTTACCCATGTAACAAACCTGCACATGTACCCTCTGAATCTAAAATATAAGTTGAAAGTATTTTTAAGTGCTAAGGTTATATGTAATAGGAAGTTCAACAGTAGTATAAATCAACAGACTCAAACTTTAAAACTTTCTTAACCATTTTATATAAAGACTACCTTACCTTGGGCTAGTTATTTTCCATCTCTCTGCCTCTGTTTGCTCATTTATCAAATAGAGATAATAATAGTGCTTAGCTTCAAAGGATGCTGTGAATATAAAATAACAACATAAATAGAATAATTTTAGCATAGCTCCAGAATATTATTCTTGTTCTGTAAATATTAGTGATGACACTCATTAAATTATAATTAAGTGGATATAAACTTGGACTAGAGACTTAATAATAATGAAAGATAATTACAAACTAAATTCAAACTTCTTCAGATATTCTGAAGTACATGTGTCCAATATGGAAAATAATACTTGGTGAATTTTTTTATCTTCAGACAATAAATTTCCACCTGTTTTTGAGGCTGTTTCTAGAGATTGAACTGACAAAGTGACTTATGAACAATGATTCTAGGATTAACAGTATTGTATTTTTAAACTCCTATTCCTCAGACTGATTTAATAATTTTAGTACCTTATATTATAGGACACAGTGATAACCATTGTGTTATTTTTATTTTATTTTTTTTAAAAAGAAAGTTCTTGCTGCTTCTCTCTGACGTCAGAGTTGAATATACGACTGGCTTTGGGCCATGGAATGTTACTTGTGAGGAGAAACTTCAAAAGAGTGAGCATATGGCTTGTGAAGTTCTCTTATTTCTCTGTCGTGAAGACAATGTTGCAGCTAGAGGTTTCTTCCTTAGTTTGACTCCAAAAGCCCAGATGACATGGAGCAAAATTAAACCAGAGTCATGTTGGATATGAAAAAATAAATTCTTGTATGCCACTATGCAACAAGCAACATTATAGTATAATCTAGCTAGTGGTTACTTAAATAGTTATAATAAATATTCAGTTTTCTTTTATTTCCCTAAGCATCACTCTCATTAGCTGTTCATAATCCTGCATCCACCTGTAGCTATTAGGATTAAGTAGTAGACAAATAACAGAGATAAATAAAATCACCTATGTAGTAAGAAATGCTCCAGGACTCAGAGTATCCCAAAAGTCAAAGTAAGTTCCTGTGATCAAAGGGTCAAAAGCCCACAGATGACCTCAGATGAGCCCAGTCCAATTCAACTTTGGTTAAGCACATTGCACTGTGTCCAGGACTTGCCAAAGTAGTAGAGAAACTGAGGAACAACATAGTCCTCATGTTCAAGGTCCTTTCAGTCTAACGAGAAAATAAAACATTCAAAATAGAATAAAGGATCCTATATTACAGGAAGACCTGGGAGTCAGCAACAGTACAATGAAAGAAGCGGTCATCTCTACCCAGAAAACATTCACAGAAGACAGTATTGGAATGAATCACAGTGACAGTAGAAAGGAGTTACTCAAATCAGGTAAAGGACTAAAACCAAATTACTGCATTTGACAATTAGTGAATACCAGTGGAACCATACTGAGAATTTTTCTGTGTAGACATGAGGGCAACAGTTTGATTTTAAGCAGAATGAGGACTCAGTGGGAAAGACAAGTGGATCAAATTAATGTAACTATTTTTGGTGATATTTGTGTATAAAAAATAGATATGATGCAGACTACAGGTGTATGCCAGGTTTGCTAAAATTGAATGGTTTATTACTTTAGCATTTTGAACAAAAATAAGAAAAGTACGTAATTGATGAATTGCAGTTCCAGATGAGATGTCAAACGATGGCATCAAGAGTCCAGGTCATGAGCAGGGGCAGTAGTCACTCATCTGAGACTAGAAGCAAAGATATAAGCATAGTTAAGTATAAAAGTAGTGGAGAGTTGATGTTTTAGAGATTTTATGCTTGGTGGGCTATTACATTTTTCTGGAAGATTAGATCCCAGTTTCATTTCTGTGGGCAAAGATGACAGAGGTTATGAAGACTGAGGTGAATGGTACAGCTAGAGAATAGCCTATGAGTAGAATAGAAAATAAAATAAATCAAATAAAGTAATTGGTAAATCTGTATCAGAGCAGTTGAAATATTCATTTCTTTCTTGCACTGCAATTCCATCTGCAGGAATTTATTCTAAAGAAATAACCTGGGCCGGGCGCGGTGGCTCACGCCTGTAATCCCAGCACTTTGGGAGGCCAAGATGGACGGATCACAAAGTCAGGAGGTCGAGACCATCCTGGCTAACATGGTGAAACCCCGACTCTACTAAAAAATACAAAAAACTAGCCGGGCAAGGTGCGGGCACCTGTAGTCCCAGCTACTCGGGAGGCTGAGGCAGGAGAATGGTGTGAACCCGGGAGGTGGAGCTTGCAGTGAGCTGAGATCCGGCCACTGCACTCCAGCTTAGGTGACAGAGCGAGACTCCGTCTCAAAAAAAAAAAAAAAAAAAAAAGAAGAAATAACCTGAAACATATAAAAAGTTCTGAGCAAATTTGTTTATCACAGTTATATCTTGAGAAAAACTAATAATATAAAAACTACGATAATGGTTATAAACTTATGATACTTCCTACAACCTTTATAACTTCTTAAAAAGAGCTTACAGTGATATGGAAAAATACTTGTATGCAAAGTTAAGTATGAACACTAACCACATATATAATATACTCATTTATTAAACATCAATAATAGGTCAATCGCTAGAGGGCATAAATATATACATATATTATGTATATGTAAATATATGTAATTATATTATATATATATTATTTATTATTTTTTCTACATTTTCTACACTGAAAATAGCGCACTTTTATAATAAAATAAGATACACCTTATGTTAAGTCATATAGCCAAATGGCAGAAGATTTCAGCAGATAGTTGAAAAGGGTTGTAGAAGCAAAGCAATAAGCTTGGAATTTGTGTGGTTATTCACTACTGAGAGTGTAACTTCACATACCCAAAGTCATAATGCATTCTTAACTATGAAAGATAGAAAGTGCAGCTTGTGCAACATAGTGAACTCCCATCTCTACACATAATGTAAAAATTAGCCAGCATGATGACACATAACTGTGGTCCCAGCTACTAGGATGGCTGAGGCAGAAAGATTCCCTGAACCCAGGAAGCCGAGGCTGCAGACAGCTGTGATCATGCCACTGCACTTTAGCCTGAACAACAGAGTGACACCCTGTCTCAAAAGAAAAAAAAAAAAAAAAAAGATAAAATGTCAAAGAGAAAATAATCAAGTGTACCAAAATGTTCATGGAGGTGACCACAGGTTAACCATTTGAAGTCCAGTACTTCCCAAATCTTAATATTCACTAAACTCTCTTAGGTATCTGTGTATTTAGATTTTTATGTTACTATAAAGAAATACTTGAGGCTGGGTAATTTATAAACAGTTTTATTTTGGCTCATGGTTCTGCAGGCTGCACAAGAAACATGGTACCAGTATCTGCTTCTGGTGGGGGTGTTAGGAAGCTTACAATCATGGCAGAGGGTGACTAGGAGACAGGCACACCACAGAGTGAGAATGGGACCAAGAGATGGGGGAGATGTCACACTCTTTTAAACAACCAGATCTCACATTAACTCAGAGCAAGAATACACTCATTACCACAAAGATGGTATGAAACCATTCATGAAGAATTCACTTCCATGACACAAACACCTCTCAACAGGCCCCACCTCCAACATCGCGGATTACATTTCAACATAAGATTTAGAGAGGAGAAATATTCATACTGTATCATTCTGCCCCTGCCCCCCAAAATCTGATGTTTCTTACACATTATAAAATAAAATAATTATTTCCCCATAGTCCCAAAAAGTCTTACCTCACTCCAGCATCACTCAGAAATACCAAGTCCAAAGTCTTAAGTTTCATCTGATACTCAAGTCACGTTCATTCTACCTATGGTCTTGTAAAATAATAATAATAAAAAAAGTTATTTATTTCCAAGATATAATGATGGTACAGGTATCGGGTAAACATTCCCACTCCAAAAGGGATACATCAGTCAAAAGAAAGGGGCAACAGTCTCTAAGCAACTCTAAAACCCAGCAGGGCAGACATTAGAACTTAAACTCCAGAATTATCCTTGGCTCCAAGTCCTGCATCCAGGTGATATGGTTTGGCTATGAACCACCCAAATCTCATCTTGAATTGTAGCTCCCATAGTTCCCATGTGTTGTGGGAGGGACCTGGTGGGAAGTAATTGAATCATGGGGGTGAGTCTTTTCCATGCTGTTGTTGTGATAATGAATACATCTCATCAGATCTGATGGTTTTATAAAGGAGAATTTCCCTATACAACCCCTTTTTGCTTTCTACCATGTAAGATGTGACTTTGTTCCTCATTTGCCTTCCACCATGACTGTGAGGCTTCCACAGCCATGTGGAACTGTGAGTCAATTAAACCCCTTATTTTTATAAATTACCCAGTCTCAGATATGCCTTTATTAGCAGTGTGAGAGCAGACTAATACACCTGGTGTGAGGGGTAGACTCCCAAAGCCTTGGGCAGCTTTGCTCCTTTGGTTTTGCTGGATGCAGCCAATACTACTGTTCTGATGGGTTGAAATCTAGTGCCTGTGGCTTTTCGAGGCTGAGGTTGCAAGCTGTTGGTAGTTCTACCATTCTTGGGTCTAGAAGGTGGCAGTCTCATTCCCACAGCTCCATTAAGCAGTGCCCTGGTGGGGACTCTGTATGCAGCCTCCAACACCACATTTCTTCTCAGCATTGCCCTGAGAGAGTTTTTCTGTGGGGGATCTGCCTCTGCAGCAAGCTCCAGCCTGGGTCTCCAGCCTTTTCAATACATTTTCTGAAACCTAGGGGGAAGCTGCCAAGTCTCCTCTATTCTTGTATTCTGTGCACCTGCAGACTTAACACCATGTGGAAACCACCAAGCCTTATGGCTTATGCCCTCTGGAGGAGTAGGAATGTAAAGTGCAGCCTCCTGGAGTGGCAGGGCTGACCCCTAAAACCATTCTTTTCTCCTAGGCCTGTGGGTCTGCGATGGAAGGGACTGTGCTGAAGATATCTGAAATGCCTGTGAGGTCTTTTCCCATTGTCTTGGCTATTAGTGCTTAGTTCCTTTGTAGTCATGCAAATCTCTGTAGCAAGTGGTTACTCCACAGGTTGCTTGGATTCTTCCTGTACTACAAGGACAGGCTGCCATTTTGTATGCTCTGACTCCCTTTTAGAAACAAGTTCCAACTTAAGTCACTTATTTTTTCTCAGAACTGATCATAAGCTATTGGAAGCAGGCCACATTTCAAACACTTTGCTACTTAGAAATTTCTTCCACCAGGTACCCTAATTCATAACACTTAAGTTCACCCTTCCACAAAACTCTAGAACATGGATACAATGCAGCTAAATTCTTTGCTACTGTGTAACAAGGGTGAACTTTACTCCATTTTCCAGTAAGTTTCTCATTTCCATCTGTGACCTCTTCGGTCTGGTCTTCACTGTCCATTTCTCTATCATCATTTTGTTCACAACTATTTAACCAGTCTCTAAGAACTTCTAAACTTTCCCTCACCTTTCTGTCTTCTGCTGAACCTTCCAAACTCTTCAAAACTCTGCCTATTACCCAGTTCCAAAATTGTTTCCAGATCTTCAGATATAATCTTTAGAGCAATGTTCGACTCCACGGTACCAATTAGTATCATGTTAGCCCATTTTTTCATTGCTATAAAGAAATACCTGAGTCTGGGTAATTTATAAAGAAAGCAGGTTTATTTTGGCTCATAATTCTGCAGGCTGTACAAGAAACATGGTAGCAGTATCTGCTTCTGGTGGGGGTTTTAGGAAGCTCACAATCATGGTGAAATGTGATGGAGAGACAGACATATCACAGTGTGAGAGCAGAAACAAGAGAAAGATAGAGGTGGGACATGCCACACTATTTTAAACAACCAGATTTCGCATGAACTCCAAGAAAGAGCTCACTTATTACTGTGAAACTAGCATTCACGAGGGACCTTCCCCCAAGACCCAAACACCTCCCACCCGATCCCAACTCCACATTAGGGATTACGTTGTAATGTGAGATTTAGAGGAGACAAATATCCAAACCATATCAGTATCTAAAATGCAAATTATGATTAAATGGAGTCAGGGTGACGTTCTGTATCTCTAATAAGTCCCCAGTTGATGTTCGTGTTGCTGGGAAGCTTGGACCACAATTTGAGTAACAAGCATCTTGTCTATGTAAGAAATTCACTAAGAATTAATTCTAAGTGATTATGACATGGTCATTTGGATATTTAAAAATAACAACAAGATAAAACTCAAAGAGAAAATGATTTCGCATCAAATTGATATAATAGTATGGAAGCTATCTTAAGGAGAAAGAAAGTTGCAGATAAAGCTTCCTGTCTCCTCAGGATTAGTAGAAATAGCAATCTGAACATCAAGGCTAGGGAATCCAGCCATAATATTTCTTTCTCTTTTTAATTTTTATTGACAAACAAACATATTTCCAGTAGGATTACTAATATAATAAATATGCTATTTAGGAAGAGAGAAGAAGTATTTAATTATATTCCATTAGCCCTAGGTATAGATTTAATTAGGTCAATGGAACAACTTAAAATACCTGAAGGGATACCAAGGGAATTACTTACAAACAGAAGTAGATTTACCATAAAGCTAGTGAAGCACATGTTTCAAGAACAATCAATTGCATAGGCATTTCCAAGGTCCTGGTCATAGCAGTGTGTTCCATATCACAATATATTTATATGCAATTCCCCAAATAAGATAATTCAATAAAATTGGTTTAAACCATTGCCTTTTTTTTTCTTTCTTTCTTTCTTTCTTTTTTTTTTTTTTTTTTTTTTTTGAGACGGAGTCTTGCTCTGTCACCCAGGCTGGAGTGCAGTGGCTGGATCTCAGCTCACTGCAAGCTCCTCCTCTCCGGTTCATGCCATTCTCCTGCCTCAACCTCCCGAGTAGCTGGGACTACAGGCGCCCGCCATCTCGCCCGGCTAGTTTTTTTGTATTTTTTTAGTAGAGACGGGGTTTCACAGTGTTAGCCAGGATGGTCTCGATCTCCTGACCTCGTGATCCGCCCGTCTCGTCCTCCCAAAGTGCTGGGATTACAGGCTTGAGCCACCGCGCCCGGCCTGCCTTTTTTTTTCATCTAGACTTTACTTCTGTTTTATTTTTCACTGTGTCATGTGGCAGGAACTAAAGTTTTGTGTACAGCTGAGAAGAAAGTTGAATTGGAGTTACATTTAATCAGGATTTGGTGGGATATGGATATGTGGTTTGTAGTCAATTCCATTTATATTATTGCTAGTCTTGCTACTATAGGAGTTTTCCTCCAATGCCCCACAGCTGACTTACTCAGCATCATGATAAAAAGGTACAGAGATAGAGTTATAGCAAGGTAACAATTTGAATTTTTGCACTTACAAATCATAAAACTCAACTGAAAAAAATTTGATACAGATTTCCCAATTTGATCATAAACAAATTTGTCACAGTTCAAAAATAAATTTTTATATGCTATTAGTAATTTTTAGCAAATTGTTTTGAGCAATTATGCCAGAAGTGAGAAAAATTATCTTATCTCTATAGAAAATATTTTAAAATTCTCATTTGAAGAAAAAATAAAAGCTTGTATATTTCCCAAAATATAGGAAAGGGATTGTTAGGGTATATACTTTTGTATTTAGTATTATAAAATATAGAATTTATTTAATGTAAGCAGTGTGTTTTTATTTGGGGAATACATATGTATGCTTTAGTTTTATAATATTTATAATTTATTTTGTTTGATTTTCTAATCAGAAATACATGCTGGTTTTAAACCTAATTTTGTATTTATCATATTTAATTCCTTTTTCTTTATTAAATGACCTTCACTTTATAAATTGTACAAGTCCCACAACACCTGGTGTCCCCTGGATGCCATCACTTCACTTCTCTGAATTTGTTTTCTCATCTGCAAAGTAATAACTGTCTTTCTGGGTTAGAGGAAGGATTAATTGAGATAATAAATGTGTTCAGTATAGGTCAGTAAAGGTCAATAAATGTCAGTTGTATTTTTTGCCATTACATGTATACATAGTCAATATTTTAATTATTGATAGTTATTTCTATTATACTATCTGTCCCAGGGATTTTATTATTACATCATCTCTAGATAAACTTTAAATATTAATCCATAGGTTATTCTCAGCATGCAACCCATTACCTTTTTTTCTCATTCAGGGTACCTTCTCATTTAGCACAAATAAATTAACATAATTCTTTTAACATGCTAAAGTATATATAACATGTATATGTTATATATAAATTCATATAACATATATAAATATATATGTTAAATTTATATAACTTATATATTATATATGCTAAATTTATATAACATATATGAATATATAACATGAATATATAGCATATATAACATAGACAACATATATATTTACTCTAGTGGAGCAGAATTACATGCCTATTAAATATTTTTTTGATGAGGCTCTTTACAATTCAGTTTCCACTTACCTCTCCAACTGCATCCTTGAAATTTTAACCATTTCCAGTTTTTCAGATACAATTATTGTTTACATGTTGGAGACCCAAGTCATGCCCTTTCACTTTTCTCTCCTTTGTATATGGAATTCCTGCTTTTCGGCTGCCTTTCTCTCTTTCATAACAATGTAAGTTTCTACTCATTCTTTAACAATGATCTTAAATGCTAGATTTTATAAATTATGGCACAATGGATAAGGATTGGCACTTGCTTTGTGTTGTAGTCATCTTTCTGCTGCTATAAGAGAACATGACAGACAGTAATTTACAAAGAATAAACATTTATTGGTCTCATATTTCTGGAGGCCAGGAAGTCCAAGAGCATGGTGCTGGCATTTGGCAAGTGTCATTCTATGGAAGAAGTGGAAGGGCCTGGAAGACAGAGAGAAAATTGGAGCTGAACTTGTTCTTTTATCAGGAGCCTACTTTTACAAAAATGGCCTTAATTCATTCATGATGGCTCTGCCCTCATGGCCTAATAACCTCTCAAAGACCCCACCTCTTAATTCTTTTAGCATGCCATTCAAGTTTCCAACCCATGAACTTTTGGGGGGAAAAATCAAACATAGCATCATGCATCAACCATATTCACTTAATGAGGGTATTGTTAAATATAGTAGATAAAGTATAATATCTTATGAACCATCCATTCCATACCTGCAGTGAGAAACTCTCAAACTCTTTATAGGAGGACATGCTCTACATAGCATCTTTGTGCAGAAGAATGTTGAAGGCCACATATCTAAAATGAATAAATAAAATATAGTAGGAGCACACAAAGAAATGTTTTGAACAGTTAGGCACTTTATTATGTTCATTTTTATTGTTGAACAAAAAAGTAGAAATGAACTCAATCTTCAGCATAAATCCATGTGTAGATTAAAACATATACAAAACAAACATTTTTACTCAAAAACACAAATATTTAATACATTTGGGTGAGTGCCTATAATAAGAAGAGTGAGGCAGTCCTGGAAATACTACATGAAATCTCTAACTCCTGATCTCATGCAAACCTAAGATGATGTTTCCCCATCTTTATTTCTTTCTCTTTCACTATCTTTTGTCTGGATGTTGTAATTTATTTAATGTCTTACTCTGTTTGTGCTGCTATAAAAATACCTGAGACTAAATGTAAGAACAGAAATCAATTTCCTCGTAACTGTTAAGTCTTAGAAGTCCAAGAGCAAATTGTGGGCCTGTGTAGTGTCTGGTGAGGGCCTCAGTCTTTGCTTTCAAGATGGTTCTTTGAATATTGTGTCTTCACATCATGGAAGAACAGAAGGACAAAAAGAGGCCTAAGCGACTTCTCTGTAGCCCTTTCATAGGGCATTAATCCATTTATGAAGGCTGATCTCTCATGACTTAATCAGTTTCCAAAAGTCCTCACCTTTTAATATCACCACAATGGGGATTAAGTGTCAACATGAATTTTGGAGGGGAGGCAAACCATAGAAATTAATGAGCTCAATGTGTCTCCGAAGGTAGACAAACAAGTCTGTCATTGTCATCTGTGAATACACATTGAAAAAAGCAGATACTTGAACTGTGTTTTAGAATTACTGAATGAGAAAATATTCTAATAGAGCCTAGAAATATATATCTTGAAGAAACAACTCAGGTGTTTCTTAAAAAATGTATTTTGAAAACGATAGACTTAAGCTGTGGGACACATGAAGTCCGAGTCACAGGAATCTCAGGGACACAACTTCTTCAAGAGATGCTGTGAACCATTTTTGACATTGGTTAAACATCATAATTATTCAATAAACATTTGTTTAAAGGCTACCTGGATTAACAATTTAATGGGTGGTGTTACTTCATAGAGAATGGATAGGTAGAAGAAATCAAGACTACCAAAAAAAAAAATTATAAATAAAACATAAGTATTTGGAAAAATCTTATTTTAAACCGTAATAGAGCTCCAAGTTTACTTATCAATCTCCCATTAACACATATACTTATATATACACATTTGACCATACACGTATATGTAATGTATATGCATATATGTGTATGAGAAACTTCCCTAGTTTCTAACAAAGAAGATGAACAGCATGCATGCAAGACTAAAGGTTAGCATAATAGCATAGATTTTTGCCTGCTGCTTACATACCCAAAATTTGCATTAGTTTTTGTATCCAACTTTCCTTAATAAGATTGGTAGTCCATTTGGAGTAGATCTGAGCCAGACTTTAAAACCATAATCTGCCTTTGACTATATAGTTCAAATTCTCTTGGGAATTTGTGCCAGTTCAGGAAATTTGAAAATGTTCTTTCATTCAAATAACT
The DNA here is from genome assembly GCF_007565055.1 of Rhinopithecus roxellana. Taxonomy (NCBI): domain Eukaryota; kingdom Metazoa; phylum Chordata; class Mammalia; order Primates; family Cercopithecidae; genus Rhinopithecus; species Rhinopithecus roxellana. Next base: position 147,752,904 of record NC_044550.1, read on the forward strand.
GTGTTCAAGTAAAGGGCACGCTGGGATTTGCCATTTTGGCTGTCGTAACAACTACCCCTATCAGTATCTATGCACAGATGCTCAATGTGGGTAACTATTACTGGCAGGTTATGCTGGCGGCTCATACAAATGAATAATCATTGGCTCATGATCACCTCGACTCCCCAGATCACTTGGAATGGCCCAGCTGGGCTAAGTAGGAAATCTAGCTAATGAGAGGGATTTTTTTTACCCTCTAGTCATGAAGTGTAATATACAGGATTTCACACAGCTGTCTTTTTAAAGGTTTATCCTAAAGTTTTTAAAGTTATTTCAAAATGTTTTTATTTTTATCTTATTAATAGAAATACCATTTATTTATATTGGATATAAGACAATGATTCAGTGAGGAATTTAAGTTTTGAAATTCATACTTAAAATGGAACATTACTTACTTTTTCCTATGTTACATTGTCCAATTGCTAATGAATAGCATCAGTCCAGCTGCTTACTGTGAAACTGACACCCTCACACCATGCATACAATAAAATAAGGAACACAAAACCTGTTATTAAAGCTGAACAGAAAATGCTATTTTTAAATGATTCAATCTATCTAATAGCAGCTAAGTAATGAAGTAAACATCATTAGTGAACTTTTCAGCCTATATTTACATTTTGCTACCTTTCTCCCACCCCATTTCACAAGGTTTCTGAGGATACAGTTTACTCTTTATGCTTAAATTGTGGAACTACAATTTACTGGACCATTAGCATCAAGAAGATATGTGCACTATTTCACTCTAAAGAACCACACAGAGAGGAATGGGAAAAAGAATCTCTTTAATGTGTCTCCATCAGAAAAGATGATGGTACAGTGTTCCTAGATCCTGTGATAGTGAGGAAACTTTAAGAATAATAAACATCTAACCAAAACATGATAGAATGATTTTCCCCACCCTTCTTCAAAATCTGGCTCTTAATTCAAAATCTGACTCCCAATCCAATGTCTTTGATCTATGAAAAGTTATTATACACTTTACTTTTGAGTGGGTATAATACAGAAAATTTCCTGAAGCCTTTTATCTTGAATTTCTAAATATAATTTAAAGGGAAATTATACTTTCTAATTAGGAAGTCATTAGGAGTATTTCCTGAAGTTGCTTTATTCTTACCTGAGGAGTACTGTAACTTCTTTTATGACTAAAATTATTACTGTATTACAATCTATGGATTTAGATTTTTTTTTTCCTTTCTCAATGTATGATTGTTTACTTCAGCTTTCAAAATGTGGCAATATGCCAATTTTTATTTCTTCCTCCCTCAGCCTTTATTTTGCATTCTTCTTCAGCTGCACCTTGAACTTCAGAGTTTCTTCTATCTGCAGCTTTCAGAATTTCTATCTGCAGCTTTCTTCTATCTCCTCTTATTACTTTATATATTTGCTCAGGTAATCTCCCATATTAATATTATAATCTTTGACATACTCATTTTAATCTGTGTCTTCAGGTCATTTCTTTACCTGAGCTTCAGTCTTAAATAGCCAGATAATTCAGCTTGAAATTCAAATAAAACCCTAATATTCACTTAGATTATTTTTTACCACGTCTTTTTTTTTTTTTTTTTTTTTTTTTTTTTTTTTTTTTTTTCTGAGGCTCTCTGTCATTTAACATCATCACTATGCACCCAGGTCAATTAAGAAACCTTGGACATATCATTGATTGCTCCTACTCTCTAATTTTACATCAAATCAACCACCAAGTCAATATGAATCTTCCATACTTTTGTCTACATTTCGCAGTTCCATTTCCAATTTACCTAGTGAAACACTAGCAACTGTTTTGTACGTGACAGCAGTGTGATTATTAACCTGCCCGTCTTGGTCTCAGCACTCTCCAATTCATTCCCGACAATGCATCCAAAATAATCCTCTATTTGACTTTACTATTACACTGTAATAGCTCAGTGCCTTGACACCTTTTAATTCCCTTAGGAATGTAAGTGTGTGTATGTGTGTATATATATATATATATATACACACACACATACACACACACTCAGTGAATATTTGTTTAATAAATATACTAAAATGTGTTTTAGAGTTTTCCCACATGAAAACTAATCTAATGAAATACTTTCTTCTGTCTTGAAACCTAGAGACACTATTTTTTAAAATGAAAGGATTAGCCAATAGGTCCCTATATTATTTACTCCCTCTGGTCATCCTATATTTTCTGAGACAATTTGTTACAAATATTTAAGAGCCTTGAAAACATACAATGTTCCTCCATTTTTATGAAAGAAGAAGAAAGAGGGGCAAAAGACTTCAGAAAAATTAGAGAAAAGAAGGAATTTTAGCAGAACCAGATGTATTGATGATATAAAAGCAAAGACTTGCAAAGCAAAAGATGCAAATAAGAAAACTTACCAATTTAATTTCATTCAAATATTAAAGAAATGAAATATGACTATTTTTTAAAATCCCAGGAGTCTTACAGATAAACAACTGTATTATATTTAATTTGGCATGATTTTATAAATTAAAACTTTATTTTATTTAATATCTAGAAAAACAATGTATGACAGAATATTGTTAGCCCTATCATGTAAGTGACAAAATTGAAGCACAGGGTAAAACCTTGACAGAAATTATGGAGTCAGTAAATGCAGAGGAAGCATTAACACTCAGATCCACAGTTCTTAACTTCATTCTTGGTCACAGTAAGATACATCAGCATATTTATTTATTTATTTATTCATTTGTTGAGACAGAGTCTTGCTCTTTTGCCCAAGCTGGAGTACAGTGGTGTGATCTTGGCTTACTGCAACCTCTGCCTCCCGGGTTCAAGCAATTCTCTGCCTCAGCCTCCTGAATAGCTAGGATTACAGATGTCCGCTACCACACCTGACCAATTTTTGTATTTTTAGTAGAGACGGGTTTCAACATCTTGGCCAGGCTGGTCTTGAACTCCTGACCTTGTGATCCACTTGCCTCGGCCTCCCAAAGTTCTGGGCTTACACACGTGAGCCACCGGGCCGGCCACATCAGCCTTTTTTAAATTAGAATGGACTATACTTCCAACTTGCCCTAGTCACTTTGGATTTGACAATTATTCAATTCTCTCCACTTATGATTCATACATCAAAGTCCTAGTTGTATGGTATAATCATTCATAATATATTTAGAAAAAATTTCATTAAATACAGAGTATTAGATTGCTTAAAAAATTAAAAACAAGTAGCTTTTATTTTATTTTTAATTTTTATTTCTTTTTTACTTCCATAGGTTTTTGGGGAACAGGTGGTGTTTGGTTACATGAGTAAGCTCTTTAGTGGTGACTTGTGAGATTTTAGTGCACTCATTACCTAATCAGTATACACTGAACTCATTGTGTAGTCTTCTATGCCTCACCCACCTCCCACACTTTCCCTGGAGTCCCCAGAGTCCATTTCATCATTCTCAGGCCTGTGAATCTCATAGCTTTTGTAAATAAGTCTTTGTCACACATGAGATAAAAGTCAGAGCAGTTATGTAACAAATAGAAACTTTTGAGTTTTTCAACAACAAAATGATATTCATATCATTCCAAAGGAGTATCTCCACAATCAATAACGGTCTCTTCTAACCCATTTTTGATGCAATAATCTAAGATAGTTTTCTAAAACTCAAATAAGATTACGTCCTCTCCAGTTTAGAAAATGTAAGTATTCTTTCCTAGCCAGGATGGCTACCCTTTATTGTTTACCTTGCATCCATTTTTCCCTTCTCCTATGCCAGAATTTTTTAACTGGAGGTGCTTTTTACCCTCTGGGAAAGATTTGGCAATGTATGGAGACATTTTTGTTCTTCGTAACTAGGGAAGAGGCTGCAACAGTCATTCATCCCTGTATAGGACAGGGATGTAGCTAAACACCTTCAATGCACAGCATAGTCCCTCACCACAAAGAATTGTCTGGTCCCATATCTCAACAGTACCAGGATAGTGAAACCATCTTCTATGTTTAACTATATGTCAACTAATTTATATCAGTATTATGATTTGTCACCAGAAAAAAAAAACAAAATTCACCAAATTAATGTATACAATATTTTATAATTTAATCCCTGCTTACACCTCAACATTATTTGTTGTTATTCTACTTCTTTGTTCTAAATTATTTGCTATTTATAAAAATCATGCATGTATCTGTCAAGATGAGATAAGCTCTACCACATGGAGAAACACCTCTAAAGTAACAGTAGCTTACAGTCACAAACTTTATTTCTTATGCTACTTGCCCAAGGTATATTAATAAGAGTATTCTTATTGTACTGAAAGAAACTCAAGCAAATGGAGGCTCTATCATCTTAAGAAGCTTTTATTTCAAGCTGAGTCTTCAGGTTTCAGAGTGGCGGGAGAAGAGAACATGGAACATTGCAACGTGACCCTTAGTTGCTTCTATCCAACAATAAAATACATCACTTCCCACTCATATTGGCCACAACATCTTGGCCAAACAAGTTACATGGTTGTGGCCTAACCAGCATAGCATTTTCTTGGAAGAAAAGAGGAATTAGAACTCTTAGTGAGCACTAGTAGTATCTACTCCTGTGGGTTATTCTGTTTTCTCCTTATTTCCAGGACTAAGTCATATTTAAGTTTAATTTAATACATTAATTCTTAGATAAAGTCATCTTGATCCATTTTATTTTTAGATTTGATTAGATGTTCCCCTCTGGTGCCATTATCATAACTTGTACATAGATCTCACATTTAGTACTTGCTATTGTGAAAGTCAATAGTTTGCCTCTGCTTGATGACTGGCCCTTGGCAGTAGAAGTTTCTTATTTATTGCTATATTTACAAAATCTAGCATATGTGAAATGATTTAATTAAGCATTTTTTTAATACAAACACACAAAATACCCACTAAGTCAGATTATACAATGGAACATGTAAAAATCCCTTATTTTTCTATCAAACAAGAGCCTCTTGCCTCTCCAGGTACCTGATGATTCACTGACTTAAAGATCTATCCATATTTTCTCCTTATTCCAATATGAGAAAATGACTCTCTTGTCTTCATAGCATCATAAAATATAATTTGAAAGTATTGTAAGAATCATGTTGTATAAAATATATCAATTTTAGGGTACCCAAGGCAATAATTTTTCTTTAAAAAATGCCATTACTAAGTAGAGATAAGAGAAATTATTGAGGATAGTCAAACTCTTGTTCAACCTAGATTGCCTTCGAGCAACTCAAGAACCTTCAGTTTTAACTGCAAACAGCTTTCAGCATTCCCTGAAGAAAAAAAAAAAAAAAGATCAAGCAAACAATGGTGAATCTAATGGGTCCCAAAGAAACCCAAAACTGTTTGGGAAAGATTGAATTCTCCTCTTCCTGAAAATATAGTTTTTGTCATATTACTGTGAAAAATATTTACTTCATCACTGTTGCAGAAATATATTGATTTTATTCATATATTAAAACTCTCCCCTGAATAAATCCAGCTGTATAATTCAATTCCGGGGAAAGGTCACTGGACTATGACTCAGGAGACTCTAGTTCTTTTCCAAATCTTGCCCGATTTAGTCAGGTCACTATGACCAAGTAAGACTCTCCTGAGCCTTAGTATTTTTTTTTTTTTTCCTAAAGTCGATTTAGTAACAGTTGTCTCATTCATTCCAATTACTAGCAATAGAGTTATTCGAATTAATGTAGTATAATAGATAATGTAAAACAAAAAATAAATATAAAGTCATTTATACCGTATTATCACTGAAGTATCATAGCAGTTAGAATAGACTCGCATTCCTTGCAATACAAGCTACTTAACCATTGAACCCCTTTACCCATTGAAGAACAATCATAAAAAGGAGCAATGAAAAAAAAAAGTGTTAAAAAAATTAAATATATGTTCAATAAATAATAGATATTTAAAGATATTATTCCCTGAAAATATAATAATAAAGTTTCAAAAAATAAATTATAAATGTAATTTTGGGGAAATGTTAAGTAAATACAAGCACTGTTAGTTTTCCTGAACTAGCTAATACAGGCAGATAATTTACTTTTGCATGTGAAAATACAGAGTATTTTCTTTGGACAAGGGATAGCAAGCCTTCTTCTGAAATAATATTATTGTACCATTTAAAAAATCCCAGATAAAAGTAAATTTAATTAAAAAAAACAAGAATATAAGAATTATTTCATAACTATGCAATTCGGCCGGGCGTGGCAACTCATACCTGTAATACCAGCACTTTGGGAGGCCGAGGCGGGCGAATCACAAGGTCGGGAGATAGAGACCAGCCTGGCTAACACGGAGAAACCCTGTCTCTACTGAAAATATAAAAACAAAATTAGCCAGGCATGGTGGCGGGCGCATGTAGTCCCAGCTACTCGGGAGGCTGAGGCAGCAGAATGGTGTGAACCCTGGAGGCAGAACTTGCAGTGAGCCGAGATCCCACCACTGTACTACAGTCCTCTAGCCTGGGCGACAGAGCAAGACACCATCTCAAAACAAAACAAAACAAAAACAAAAACAAAAACAAAACAAAAACAAAAAAACTATTCAACCAGAAAACTAGAAGGAACAGTTAGGAAAAGAAAGAAATGGGAGGAAACAAAATCATAGCAACAAAAAGAAACAGTGATAATAAAATAAGAATCTGAAAACCTTAAGCCCTGACTCTTTTTTTTTTTTTTTTCTTAGAAAAGAAGTCTCACTCTGTTGCCCAAGCTAGAGTGCAGTGGCACCATCTCGGCTCACTGCAACCTCCACTTCCAGGTTCAAGAGATTCTCCTGCCTCAGCCTCCCGAGTAGCTGGGACTACAGGCACGCCCCACCATTCCTGGCTAATTTTTGTATTTTTAGTAGAGACGGGGTTTCACTATGTTGCCCAGGCTGGCCTTGAACTCCTGACCTTGTGATCTGCCTGCCTCGGCCTCCCAAAGTGCTGGGATTATAGGCATCAGCCACCATGCTCGGCCCCTGATTCTTACTCTAAACAAAAATTGTTTCCAGAGAACAATTTTCAGTTCTAAGGAAGTTAGCTTTAATGCATGATGTATGTCATGCTGTAGGAAGCAGTATTTTACGGTGCTTTGAAGGGTGGGGACTCTGGAACCCAGTTGTGCCACCAAACAGCACTATGCCAAATACATAATGGGAACTCAATAAATATTAGCTGATATTGCTATTGAGATTTTTGTGAGCATTGTAATTTTAAACTACAAAGAGTAATCTACAAACAAAAAAAAAGAGATAATTCTGCTGTTTACTCTGAATTCATAGGTGTACATCCTTAGGAATGACAAAGTAAGACAAAGGAGACAGAAAACTGAACAGATCTGCTTCTTTCTTAAGCTTGATGGATCTTGCAAGGGCCTGAAGCAGGAGGCAGAGTTTAGTGTAGGATTTCAAACTCTTTTCATTAAATACAGAGCTTGTTCAAAAGTATCACAGTTCCCCCATGTTTGTAACTACTCAGTAAATATTAAACAATCGATAAACTGTTAACCTCCTCTTTCTTTCTCTACCCTGTGGACAAAATGCAGGGGTTCCTTGAAACCTGCTCTCAGAAACCTACTGACTTGAGCCCTCTGTTCATATTGGAAGGATTCACTTACTGGGCTGTGTCAAAAAAGCTGAAGAACCTGCAGAAACAAATGTCTGAATCCAATCTTCTCTTATTATAGCCCAAATATCAACTGCAGTTATTTATCCTGGGATTTCTGAATTCACTTTTATTCCACTTGGTGTTCCATACATACAAACATCAAATGGAGATAGTTTACCGTCTTGTATAATTTTCATTAAATTAAATGCACTGTTGGGGAATCTAAAAAGGGGAAAAACAGAATGTTGGATTATTTGCGAACTTATGTAACTTGGAATAAAACTAATAAAAAAATGATGGTTTTCTTTCTTCTATCATTCAATAGTAATTTCAAAGTGACATTTGGTGAATTATACTTTGTACAAATTTTATATTTCATTGTTTTATTATATATATATGTGTCTACATGTGTGTATAATGTGTGTGTATATATATATACATATACACATAAATAAATTTCATTATTTTTCTAAAAGAAAGTTAGACCAAGGTTAGCAAGGTTTTCTTCTGTAGTACCAGAGAGTCTAAGCTTTGTGGGCCACATCTAATCTTTGTCACATATTTATTCTCCTGTGTTTTATTTTTGTTTCTTTCACTTTGTTTGTTTTACAACCTTTTAAACATGTAAGCAACACTCTTAACAAGTTGGTCTTAAAAAAAAAAAAAAAAAACAACAGGCTGCTGCTGAATGTGACCCTGGGGCTGTAATTTGCTGGCTCTTAAGTTAGATGCTACATGCACCTGAAAACAAGCACGCTGAGAGTGAAGATGCAGAGGGAATGGGATACATGAAAGAGATAAAACTTGTTGTTTTGTTTTTCTGATGCTGAAAACAGTAAAGAAAAAATATGTACTGAATGGACGTACATTTTCTGCCATTGAAAATACATACTTAGCGATATTCAAATTTCTACACATACTGAAGACTCTACAGTGACTCCCCCACCCCCCAAGTGATCCCTGCTTCCTGGGATTCAAGTTCATGCTGTCCCCTCTCATGAAATGTGTACTAGGTTTTCTGATTCATTTCCAAAAATTAGAACATTAAAGAAGAGATGGGATGTCAATCCTGAAAGTAGGTTTTGAAATGACTGTGGCTTTCATTATGGATGTCTTTTCCTGTTTTTTCCCCTCAGCTCACTTGATCTGGAGAAATAAACTGCCATGTTGTGAACAGACCTATAGAGGGGCCTGTGTGGTGAGGAATTGGGTCTCTAGCTTACAGCAATTTGGCTTGCCAAAACACACGAAGGTGAACTTTGTAATGAAGCCTTTGCCAGTCAAGCCTTGAGAGAACCACAGACCTGTGATGGTAAATATCACGTGTCAACTTGGCTGGGCCATGGTGCCTAAATATGCAGTCAAACATTATTCTGAATATTTCTGTAATAGTGTTTTGTATTTTCTTTTTTTTGTTTGTTTGTCTGTTTGAATGATATTAACATTTTAGTCAGTGGACTTCAAATAAAGCAGATTCCCTTCCATAATGTGAGTGAGTTTTATCCAATCCATAGAAGACCTTAATAGAACAAAGACTGACCTCCCCAAGCAAGAAGAAATCTTGCCAGCAGACTGCCTTTTGGCTCAAACTGCAGCTCTACTCTGAATCTCCAGCTTGCCTGCCTAGCCCATCAGAAGTTGAAGTCCCTAACCTCTACAATCACATGAACCAATTTCTTAAAATAAATCTCTCTCTGTCTCTGCCTCTCTCTCTGTCTCTCTCTCTCTGTCTCTCTCTCTCTCTCTCTATCCCCCACCCCCCTCTCTTGTCATACAACCTGCACCAACATAGACACACACCCCCTCTTGGTTTTGTCAATCTGGAGAACCCTGACTAATGCAGGCTAATACAGTCTCCATCTGACAACTTGACTACAAACTACTGAAGACGTGAGCTACAGGCACACAGCCAAGTTGCACCTGGATTCTTGATCCACAAAAAATGTAAGATCATAAATAGTTTTTGATCTATCTGCTAAATTGTGTGGTAATTTGTTGCATAGCAACAGATAACTATCACAGATGTGCTTATGCGAGTATATAGATCAGCTTTTTAAAATGATTTTATTTCTTATTTGGAGAAAGCATACTCTCAAAATATATTTGCCCCTAGTGTCTAAAACATGTATCAAGAATTTTAGATATAAATCAATGATGTTTTATCAGTTGATTTATATTTAGAGATTTATTTTTATTGATTTTTTAAAACATTTAAGTTCATGGGTACATGTATAGGTTTGTTACATATGTAAACTTTTGTCATGGGGTTTTGTTGTACAAATTATATCATCACCCAGTTATTAAGACTAGTTCCCAGTGGTTATTTTTCCTGATCTCCTCCCTCCTTCCAACCTCCAGATTTAGTCATCTTTTGCTGTGAAATGTAGTCCAAATATTTCTGTTTTGACTTCTATATTCTTAAACTTTTTTTTATCACTTAGCCATATCCTGAACATCTTGTTTATATAAAATATAAGAAATGTTTATGGCTTACAGAACAGACTAGGTGGTTATTTTCTCACCATCTTCTTGGACAGAATAAAGGTACTTTCATGTAGAGATGGAATCCTGTGGCATCATCTTTGTGATCAGGCACGGCCACTCAGAATAAAATCTCACAATATCATTATGTTCTGATCTACAGTGGAACCAACTGAAATAATTATTCTGCCTCTACCTGGAAGATAATCAACTTCAAGTAAGATAATTCAGGACAATCAAATTCATAATAAAATATCGAACTCACTGCTTATATAGTTAACATTAATTACCCTGCATATTTCAGATACTTTCATTAAGTGTTGTTGGGCATTTGACAATGGGCAGGCACTTCAAAGGCAAATAAGACATACTTCCTACAACTATTTATCTCATGTTTTAGTATGTGGTTCAGATACAGGAAACAAGATATTGAGTAAAATTTTCTGTTGTTTGGAATTGCTGAGTTGTGTCTCAAGAAAAGATAAGATGCTGTTTGGTATTCTATATTCCAAAATACTTGCCAACAATGGAAACTAGACCCTACCTTCATCCCTACTGAGAAGCAGCCTAGCTATCTCTATATTTTCAACTATAACTTACATTTACCTTCCAGTTCATTTATAAAAATAACTTTTGAAAGAAAGAAAAAAAAACTGTCAGAATCTTGGTATGTCAGCCTCCTGGAGACTATAATAGCTCTCCACACTGACCTTCACCAAAAGAATTAAATGGGTTAAAAGACACCAACAGAAACTTTTAAAGAGATAAGAGGGTCTCAGGAAAGGAGATGGTGCCTTTTCACTTCCCAGGTGCATGCTGAAGAGCAAAGACATAGTCGAACCTGATTTGGTCATGAAGCAAAATAAACATGGTCATGAAGATCTTGGGAGAGTTTGAGGTATATATGAAGAGTGAGAGAGAGCAAGAGAGAGAGAGAGAGAGGCAGAGATGCAGAGATAGAGACAGAGAGAGACTGTGTGTGTTGTATGTCAATCAATGCAGACTTACAAAGGCAGGAGATTTGCTTGAGCAGTCAGTAGGGTAATCAGTTTATTGTGCCTAAGGAAAAAAATGAAGTGACTCCCACATAAGTTTCTCACAGCTTTCTGCAACTATAGAAAAGGAAACAATGGTTCATTTGGCTTCATGTGAACAATCATGGAGTTAAAAAGGGCCAGGAGCTAAGAAGCTGGTGTGATAGTTCCAAGCCAGTTGAATCTATGATTATTTCTATCAGGGCATTGGAAAAACGGACTCTTGGTATGAGATAATGGGTACGACTACCTGAGAGCACTCTTGGCAAAAGGTGTGACCAACATAGATACTGTCCAGGAAAATCGTATGCACTTTGGACATAAGAATGTCTCTAGATTGGGCTCTCAGTGCTGTAAGCAAATAGAAACTAACTGAGCAAACAAAGAATAATTCAAGCTTTTCATCAAAAGGTTACCAGGCATGTAAAATAACTTTTACCATCATTCACATTCTCCCAGTCCCCCATATTCGTAACACACATAATGGGGTACAAGGACACTGCATCTCAGAACCCAGACCACAGACCCTCAATATCTAAGGTACAAGACTGGGAGGAGTAAACCTGAAGCACTGAGTGGGGCTATAGTTGCTAAACTGATGAGCTCTTGGCTAGCAGTAGATGGTGGAGCCCAGGAGGTGTGTCTTCTAGGGAACTTAACTTAAACCCACCTCAAGAGAAGGAGATATCAGAGGCAAACTTATTTCTTAATCTAGAGACTATAATGGGATTCTCATGCTGTGAACGGAAGTTGGAAATAGCTAAAAATGATCCTTGTCTCTAGCTATAGCTTGTGTAATACTGTACACTTCAAAAGGTAGAGAAAAATTTACTACATCTTTGGCTATAATATGGGCCAAGTTTCCCAATGGCTCAGAGACTATATTTACAACATTTTCAATAACACAATGGGGACAGCAGCTTGAGCCACTGAAATGAGAGTTCATACAGACTAGAGTCCATGTGGACCAAAGGAGGCAAACACAAAATTATTACAGGAATGAACACAAGAAGAATAGAACAAAAACTGAATATATATCCCCCCTTAAGTCAAGCCTGCATATAGAAATTCCGAAGCCCATGAGGAAAAATAAAGTTTTGATGAAACTAGGTAAACATTAAGTGGATGACCACTCCAAATGAAAGAGAAAATAAAATAATAACTTTAAAAATGATATCACAATAGTATAGGCAAAATGGACAAAAAAGAATATTTACAAATAAAACCAAAATATTATCAAGCAAATAAAGGCAGAAAATACATCAGTGTAGGTAGATATAAAAAGTAATCAATTAGAAATTCTTGAAATGAAAAAAAATCAGTCACCAATTTTTTAACTCATTTTCTGCTGCTTTAACTGAATACCAATGATGCTATCATTTAAAAAGCATAAAATTGAAATATTTATTTGTCTCATGGTTCTAGAGGCTGGGAAGTCCAAGGGCATTGTGCCATCATCTGCTTGGCTACCTGGTAAGGGTCTTCTTGCTGGATTATTCCATGGTAGAAAGCAGAAAGACAAGTGAGCACAGTAGACAAAAAGGAAATGGGGGTCAAACTCATTCTTTCGTTTGGAGCCCATTGCTGAGACAACTAACTTACACCCATGAAAAAGGCATTAATCCATTCATGAGTGCAGAACCATCATGACCTAATCACATCTTAAAGGCCCCACCCCCAAACACTGTTAAAATGACACTTAAATTTAAAAATGAGTTTTGGAGGAGACATTCAAACTACAGAATTAGTATATACAACTCAATAGCTGTTATGACTTCTGGATGTAAGAATTGGTAAATTACAATATAGTTCTCTGGAATGCACCTACTACAACAGAGAAAACCAAAAGTATAAATAGGTAGCAAACAGATGGACAGATGAACAGACAGACAGAGATAGAGACATGAAAGAACAATTTATTGAGGGGAAATCTTCAGTTTTGATGTTGTTCCATGTTTCTGAATCTCTGTAGACTGTTACTCTAACTTCTTTGTTAATTTAGTCATTCCTCCCCAGTGGATGTGTGTTGTCATTGTATGATTGATAAATTTGGGCAGAATAACTAGGCATGCTTTGCTGAGCTCCTACCTCTTTCTCTCAGAGTGGGTCCAGGGGTGGGTGTGTGAGATGTTCCAAGGAGCCAGAAATCTCCTTCACTTTTCCAAAAGGCTAACATGACTCCTCCCATATGGAGAAGTCTGCCCCAAGGTCAGCACTTTCAGGTCCACATGGAGAAGTGTGATTAATTCTGCAGTTCATTGTTAGGAAACCCATATGGTTAACATACACCGTCATGTCTTCCAGCCTGGCCTCTACCAGTAAGAGAGGAGTTCTTTGGTCTCCATATGCCATCCGGATGTTTTATGTCTCACATGCTTTAGATCCCAAGCAGGAAAAATGGGAGTAATTTAAGAAGAACCTGCCAGAAATCCCATTACTTGCACGGAGACTATGTGTGTATAGGTATTTGTCAATTGCATTTCTTTCTTAGTCCCCTCCTTCATCAATATTTTGCTCCATTGATAAGTTCGTATAGAGGTCTAAATCTGCTCTGTCTTTTCTGGAATTGGAATAACATATGTTAGAACATTTCTGGCAGCTGTGTCCATTTTTCCTGAGAGGCCCGAAGAATCAATTTGTCAGTAGTTTGATTGTTCTCTCTGTTTGACAAGTAAGACCACAGGGGACATGGCAAAGTTTTGGGTACTGTGGGACCATCACTGTTTGGATTGTATAAATCTCACCACTTTCTGTTAAAAATGATTCACCAGACTTCTTTATTTCCCAGTGTTTAACAAATGGGATTTTCTCTGAAAGCTACCTGGGTTTTTTACAGTATCTGAGCCTTATTCTCTTGATGTGTTAAAACAAATTCATAGTGAGCAATGGGTAGTCAATCAAGAGAAAACAATTCACTGAACTCTGAACACAGCTGGGATTCCTCAAAGCTAGCACTCCTTATGGAGTGTTTTGAGATTTTATGTTCATATCCATGTCTAAGTGAAGCAGAATGGATGAGTTCTGGCCCTTGCTGGCAGCCTGACAATGGCTCTGTATCTCTAATATATCTTCACATACATATTGTACCAAATCGAAAACTTCTTATATAAATAGGCCCATAAGAAAGTCATAATCATAAATATATGAACTTTAGATACATAACTTCATCTACATTATGCTCCATACTCAATCATAAGGATCAATCATCATTTTTCAATTCTCATGGCCAGCCTGTTTACCCTCCCCCAAGACAATCTCATGCCCACACCCCAATTCAATTCACCTACAGCTTAGAAATTGTGGTTTGCCTTCAGTTAGGCACTAAATCTACTAAAGGTGCAATGCTAAACTTTACACTTAGCTTTCTCCTTAGTTTGTATTGGACAGTTGATTCTGATATTCAGCCTTCACACTAATCATATCCTGGGCCAAACACTGGCATGACAGGATGATAAAAGAGCTATCTGTGTTCAAACCACAGAAAGCTATTGAGCATGCTCTGGAATATGTGCTGCTATTAAGGCAAAGTCTTAATGCATAAACTGATAAATGTGAGAGATGTGGGAAAGAAGATAAGATCACCCACTGGCTCAGACATAAACCATTTGCGTTTTCATTCTGTCTTTTCAATGTCTTTTCATTCCAATAATTTGTTAAGCTCAACAACTCAGATTCTAAGTTCTATTATGTGCTTTCCCTTTTGACTTCTCAGAAATAAACAATGGAAAGATATATTATAACCAAGGGAATAAACCTAGGTGACAACAATTTCAAGCAAAGAAGTAATAAAAAAAGAGCTGTAGAATTTGACTCAAACAACCCAGATTAAAGACATATTACTCAATAAAAACTAAGCATTATAAACTCAAGACTCAGTTTCCTGGACACAGGATGGAAGTTAACTAAATGTTTTCTGTCTTCATTTAACAGCACATTCTCTTCGTATCTCTCTATTCAAATTTCCCTCTTACAAGGACAGCAGCCATATTGAATTTAGGGTCAACTTTAACAAACTATAATGTCACATTAACCTAACTACATCTACAGAGACCTTCTTTCTTTTCCTTTTTTTTCATTGTGAGATGGGGTCCCACTCTGTCACCCAGACTGGAGTGCAGTGGCTCAATCTCAGCTCACTGCAACCTCCGCCTCCCTGGATTCAAGAGATCCTTTCACCTCAGCCTCCTGAGTAGACCTTATTTCTATGTAATATCATATTCATAGGTTCTGGGAAAAGGTAAGTTTTGCAGGATACTCTTCAACTGACTATAGGTGTCATACAAAACCTTGTGAGCTTTTAGAAATTCAAGTGACCCCTTTTAACATTGTGAATAATTCCTGTAACTCCTACACAGGCATAGGTTTAAGCAGTAGAAATTTTCCATACTTTGCACAATTTCTCTGGATTGATAGAACTACGACAGTGTGATTCTTTTAATCTGTCATCAAAATTAGCACAAGCAGAATGGTGCACTTTCACAAGGTTTCATGGGAAGGTAAAATGACTGATAGCCCATGGTGGTTGAAAGTACCTATGAAAGAAATACTCTCTAAAAACTTAAAGAAAGACTTAAGAAAACTTAAAGAAAAACTTAAGAAGATGCTGGGAGAAAGGAAAGTGTGGAGAAGGGACTATATGTCCATCAATAGAAGGGGGACAGAGTATCGTGATAAAAGAAAAATATATATTCCAATAAGAGGAAAAATATAATCCCAAAGATGAAGTAAATCCATTCCTCCTAAGTCTTCATTTTATAATTGAAAATACATACACACACAAACACACACACACACACACCCTGGACATAATGCAACAAACAAAACTGCTCTGAAAGATGAAAAAGAAGAAAGCGCATTGCCTAGGCTTCTCCATATTTACTTGAAGAACAAAATGATAGTGAATTCCTTGGATTTCTTTATGCTCTCATATATGCCAGAAAGGGAGCTCTAGAAGCCTAAAATCCAGAATTGCCAATCAGAACAGACAAACAAACGCTTTAAATAAAACCTGTTCCCCATAGACAAAGGACCTGGAAAAGAGTGCCTTCCCAACACAAAACCACCATCATCTTGTGAATAAAAATTGTTTTAGACCAATTTTTTTGTGACAAAGTTAAAAGTCAGATCTATCAAAAAAAAATTTAATATATGACATTTACCTGTCCTGCATGAAGGCTTTTACATATCTGTATGTGTATCAGAGTCAGCTGGAGGTAAATTTTTGCAGTTTATCAGCATATTGGCAGTGGTTGAAACCTTGATTGGAAACAAAATCTCCAGAAGACACTAGACTTTCTTTCATAAAAGGAAAATCCAAGCAAAATGCAACATTTTAAGGACAAGCAAATGAAGAAAAGAAGCTTGCAAAAGAGATTTTTTGCAACAGGCATAAGTCTATCATGACAAGAAACACCATCAAAGGGTTGTGGAAGCCTAATATTCAGTTAAGTGGTAGTTTATAAATTCTCATTGAATTGTACTGGGCTTTCAATATTATAGCTGCTAAGTAAGTATTGTCAGCCAAGACAATAATTAGTCATCTATTTGAGGACTAGCTGACGTTTTTTTTTTTTTTTTTTTTTTTTGAGAAACGCAGGCATGAAAAAGAAGGAAAATATAAAAGCATCACACATCTTTTAGAAGAAAAATTGAAGGAACCATGTGAGGATTCATGTTTTATGGAGTGGGCATAATATATTACTTACACAAGAGAAATAAATGACTAATTGTAGCTTGTTTCAGGATCGATATTTGTGACTCAAAACCAAACAAAAAACTTGTGTACATCATACTTTTTTCTGAACTAGCTCACATTCTTATCACAAAAAAATTAATAACATTAAAATAAGTTTCATGTATTTGCCTGTAAAAGATACATGCAAATTCTTAGAGTGGAGCTATGAAATTTTATATTTAAGTTTTACAAAGCATAATAGTCTAAAAAATGCTACTTAAAATACATTAAAATTACATGTAAACTCCCTTTGGGTATATTTAACAGAAAGTGTTAAATCTAGGATATGAGAGCTTTAAAACTATTTTTCACACTTTATTTGGTATCTTATTTCTTGCTCTGTTAAACTGCTAACAAATAGCTATGACACTCATTTCAAGAGTAACTTTAGAAGCCAGTTGTTTTTGATTTATCTCTTTGAATATACCCCAGAGCTTAGGAAATATATCTTTTTGGGCAGAACAATCCTTTTTGGTAGGTTTTGATCAGAGAAACAGAGAAAGGTCTTTCCACTGATTAAGTAGAGTGCATAAACTCTTTACTAAACCAGTCTCCTGCCTGACGTGGGCATGATCTCCAAGAATAAGGCTGAAATGTACAAATTTAGGATAAATAGCGCTCTGTTAGTTCTACAGCAAAAATACTTTTATTTAAATGCATGGATTATGTAGTTTACTGGTTAAATTCTTTGATCATATAAAGGTTCATACAGAAAGATTTATTGAGAAGAGAAGAGGCCGGAATAGTCAAGAGTGTGGAAAACTAGGGATATGAGAATGGAAATCTAAAATTCCGAGAGAAGTTGTATGTGTGTGGCTGGAGTACAGGGGCATAAAATGGCACTCAAATAGTTAGGAAGAGCAAGTGTATTAGTCAGGGTTCTCTAGAGGGACAGAACTAATCGGATAGATGTATATATAAAGGGGAGTTTATTAAGGAGTATTGACTCACACCTTCACCAGATAAAGTCCCACAATAGGCCATCTGCAAGCTGAGGAGCAAGAAAGCCAGTCCCAGACCCTAAACCTCAAAAGCAGGGAAGCCAACAGTGCAGCCTTCAGTCTGTGGCCAAAGGCCCAAGAGTTTCTGGCAAACTACTGGTTTAAGTCCAAGGATCCAAAAGCTGAAGAACTTGGAGTCCAACGTTCGAGGGAAGGAAGCATACAGCATGGGAGACAGATGAAGATTGGGAGACTCAGCAAGTCTGCTCTTTCCAACTTTTCCTGCCTGCTTTATTCTAGCCCCGCTGGCAGCTGATTAGGTGGTGCCCACCTAGATTGAGGGTGGGTCAGGCTCTCCCAGTCCATCGACTCAAATGTTAATCTTCTTTGGCAACACCCTCACAGGAACAATACTTTGAATCCGTCAATCAGATCAAGTTGATACTCAATATTAACCGTCACAGAAAGAGAAACTAAAGTTTAGGGATAGAGGCAATGCTTCTTCCCCATTCCTGAAATGTCCTTCCATACAGAATTTTTCATCCAATGTCTTCAAAGTTTTTATTCTTCTTTACCAATTCACTCACTGCTGCCACTGCCTAGGGGGAAAAAATTGACAATACATGTGAGTTAGAAAGAACAACAGCATGGGACATATGAGTTAGAAGAAAAAACTGGGTTTGTATACCCAAATCACACCTCTTTTTATTTATTCATTTTATTATTATTGTTATTATTTTATACAGAGTCTCACTCTTGTTGCAGAGGCCGAAGTGCAATGATGCTATCTTGGCTCACCACAACCTCCGCTCAAGTTGAGTGATTCTCCTGCCTCAACCTCCCCAGTAGCTGGGATTACAGGCATGTGCCACCACACCTGGCTAATTTTGCATTTTTAATACAAACAGGGTTTCTCCATGTTAGTTAGGCTCGTCTCGAACTCCCAACTTCAGGTGATCCACCCACCTCAGCTTTCCAAAGTGCTGGCATTACAGACGTGAGCCACTGCTCCTGGCGCAAACCTCACCTCTTTATCTTTCTTTTTCTTTTAAGGGAACATGGCCTGCTGTGGCAGTCCAAAGAGGCAGGATGGACCCCTATATAAAATCTGGTTTGAATGTTGAAATTTATAAAATCATACACACATACACCAACAGGGCATGAAAAAGATTGTTACTGACATGATGAGGCTTTCTGTGGAGATCAGGGCAGCCTCCTCAGTAATTACTTAAGAAGCCTGAGAGAGCCAGGCTGAGTGAGTGGCTTTGACTTTTGTTGTATTCAGGGGTGGGCTTGGGCGAGACTTTCTGTGTACATGTACAAGCCAGAGCAGGCATGGTCTACCAGTGCCAAAGGATAGAGCATCTGAGCTTTGCCATAGGCTTTCCCAGATTTGGAACAAGAACAGAAAAGGAATGAGTGGAACTTAAAAGCGGTTAGCCATCATCGAAAATGAAGTCAGACTTCTTATCACACTGCCACACGAATATGTGCTTCCAACTTCTCCTCTGTATCATAATCTCACAGGGGTTGGTCTTGCAGGTGAGAAGCCCTGTCCGAGTCCAGTATTGCTTGCAACTGGATTGGTAAAGTTTGCTTAACTATGTATTCAAGATAATTGCCTACAAAAATAGGTGAAATTATTTAACCTGTTCTTTGTCAGTGCTAAAAGTCATGTGTGTTAATTTCATGAGAACTTCTTTGTCTTATTTCTTGAATGGTCTATATTTGAACATGGGACCCAACCATAAGAAATTTGTAAAGACACGATCAAAAAAAATTTCAAATTTTAATCTTTTAGGGTCTATTTTAAATTCAATCTTTCAAGTATCTTTGAAAGTGAGACTAAATTAGGAAATGTGAAAGAAATATTCCACAAAACAGATCTTAATAGATACTCATTTCCTATTTTTTGGGCAATTTTAGACTTGAAGATTTTAATTTTCAGAATTAAGGAACAATATTCCTGAAAAAAAATATAAATACCACATTTGTCACTAGCTGGCTTGATTAGGGTATAGGGATGACATTCATTTAATACGTTTTATTCCTTATAAGATCCAGAGGACAGTGATCCTGTTGATCAAAATCACATTTCCTTTACCTAATGTAGTTTTGGATACATAGTAGGTGTTTAATAAACTTTGTTAAATTAAATTAGATTACAATTAAGAAACATTAATTAAACATATTTTTATACTCTTGTGAGTGGAGAATCTGTAAAACATATATCTTTTTAAAATTGTATTCATTTTATCCATCATTAATCAAGAATTATTTTATCAGTATATAAATATATTACAGTGTTATTATATTACAAAGTGACTATCTACTATATTAGTTTTCTATTGCTCAGTGACAAATTACTATGCATATAGGGGCTTAACAACACACATTTATTAACTTATAGTTCTGTGAGTCAGGAGTCTGGGCCCTGTTTAATCAACTTCTATGCAAAAAGTTTGAAGAGGAAGATATCATATATGATGTTAGGATTCATTCTTTTCCAGAGCTTGGGGTCCTCTTATAAGTTCATGTGGTTGTTGGCAGAATTTGGTTCTGTGTTATTGTAGGACTAATGTCCCATTCTCTTGCTAGTTGTTATTGTTTGGGTTCTGCTCTTAGCTCCAAGAGGCCACTCTCAGTTTCATGCCATGTGGCCATCTCACAAGCGTTTTCACAACATGGCAGCTTACTTCTTTGAGACACATATGAGAATTTCTGCCTATTGTCTGCTAAGACAAAGTCATGCAAGGACATATACTCATGGTTGTGACTATCATATCACTTCTACCATGTAAGGTAATCATCAATGGAATGACATCCTATCAAGTTTGCCATATTCTATTCACTGGAAGTAAGCCATAGATCATAGGGAAAGAGATTGTACAAGAGCATGAGTTACTAGGGTTCATCTTAGTGTGCATCTACCATACCCACGTGAAAAAGAAAACATGCATTTTCTAAAGAAGAAATTGAATGGTACATACTATTATAGCTTGTATAAGAAACTAAAATATTTTACTACACAAGGATACCGAAAATATATTTGAAAGGTATAAATCCAGTGTTATTGGATGTTAGAATATAAACACAGCAAATCCACAACTTTTTGTTATTTGTTCAACAGATAGTTCAAAACTAAGAACTATTGTATTAGTATTAGGGTTCTCTGGAAAACAAATAGGATGTGTGTGTATATGTAATATATACACATTTGTAAAATAAGTTCCATTTATATTTGCATTACTTATATTGATTATATACTACTCTATGTATTATATATACATTATATATGTATGCATATATATAAATACAGAGAGAGAGAGAGATTTATTTGAAGGAATTGACTCACACAATTGTGGTGACTGGCTAGTCTAAAATCTGCAGGGCAGGCCAGCAGGCTGGAGTTCCAGGGAAGAGTTGATGTTGCACTGTTCAGTCTGAAGGCAGTCTGGAGACAGAATTTCTTTTTCCTCAAGGGGCTTTTGTCTTTTCTCTTAAGATCTTCAACTGATTTGAAGGGTTCTATTCCAATTATGGAAGATAATCCACTCAGTCTAATGATTTAAATATTAACTGCATCTAAAAAAAAGAAAAAAACACCTTCACAGTAACATCTAGGTCAATGTTTGACCCCAAACTGGATACTATAGTTTAGTCAAATTGACACATAAAATTAACCTTTATAACTATTATGGAAAGTTCCTCTATCATTTATATTTTGTTAGGGTTGCCACTCTTTTCTATAATTTCCAGGGCCGCAGCTGAGAAATAGCACTGATCCACCAAGCTGTCTTCATAAATAATAGTCGATGATTGTTTCTAGCTCTTCAATTTCATGCTGATTTTGATGATGATATGTTGATAGAATTATATGATCTCTTAGCGCTGCAGGAGAGGCTTCTAACTCTCTTTTCTCCTGTTACCAATGAAGGTTAAAAAAAAAATGTTCTACTGTCTAAAACTATGAGCAGGTGGTTATAAGGGAAAGTAACTAATGTAGATATCTCAAGACTTATTGGCAAAACCAAGCACTTTCCTCATAAAAGTGGATCTTTATCACTGTGACACTAATGACATTGCATTATGATATTTCACTAGGTGATTGCTTCCATAGAATATTGTCAAGTTGCTATATTCCTTTTTTTCAAAGATCTGTTTGAAATATAAGATGGGACTCATCATAAAATTGCATTATATTACTGCATCAAAAACATATATTATGAATTAGTATATGTAGTAGTATGTAGTAGATTTTGATAACTACTAGGTGGTCTCAACCTTTAAATAGTTTATCAACTGACCTAAAATCGCCTGTGGTAAGTGCATCTTATTAATTTCTAAGTTCCTTTTCCTAACCTTTTAGTTTTCTATACTTCCTTAGCTACAATGAATTTGGACTCCATATGGCTATGTACTAGATACATATATTACATATTATGTACATATATAATACTCAACACATTGTCATTAGACTATATCATTCATTTAGCAAGACTAGTCTTATATGAAAGCATGTAACATTTTGGGATAAAAATAAATCGTTCTTTTACTTGTCACAAAGAATCAAACATCTGTTTTTTTATTTCCAACTGGAGGTGAAGAAAGGGGCAAAGAATAAAAATATTCCTGAATCAGCCTCAGGAAATGGCATGCAAACTTTTTAAATTTTGTTGTGTATCAATTATATAACCAATATAGTAATAATATGAACAATATTTTACTTTTCCTTGTTTTCAAAGACTAAAACAATACCTACAAGCTAAAACATATACAAAGCCTTAAGCAATTGCAGAATTGTTTAAAGAATCTCCATACATGGCTATTCTGAGAATAAATGGATATTATGTGCACAAAACTCTGAAACTGGGTAAAACTCCATTATGTTGTTTCAGTCCCAGCTACAATTTGAATTTAGAAGAAACAATATAGTAGTATTAGTAGTACCTGACCTGGCTCTGGCATATGGTATGCTTACTGTGGTATTCAAGACTGAAGGCCTGCCAACACAGAAGGATGGATTGGAGAAGATAACTCATATTAGAGGGAAAGATAAATGCTTGAGAATTTAGAATATATCTGGCTCAGTCTCCAAGGAAAAGAAGTCATTGGGAAGTAAATGTGATTTGGGATGGAGACTGTAATGGCTAACATTTGAAAGACATATTAAATACAAAGTTATTTCCTTGGGAATTCGAGAACTAATGTAGAGATTATTCCAACAGTTGGGGAAATAAATTCTCTACAGTCAAGTCATTATGACTTTGAGGGCTATCCACATAAAATATTAACATCAGCACCATCAGGGTGGCAGCAAACTTGGAAAAGCTTTGGCTGATTTTGTAAGAGGGGATTTTATCGAAGGGATTGGTAACATTCATACAACTTGATACCTTTCATTTCAGTAGCAAAAAGACATAGACAATGGGAATAAATCTCAGTGCATGTATAAGACAGAAAGCATGGGAAGAGTAATGTGCTCTTTCTGGAGTTTGGGGAGACAGACTCTCTCATGTCTTCTCTGTTAGGGCAAACAACAAGTGAGGGGTCAATGCAGGAGCTTTCACAAATATTCCTAAGCAGTGAAATCAAATGCATGTACAAGCGAAACAGTCTAGGATAGGAGAGAAGGAGAGGGGCTCACATTAGTGTTGACTACGAGTACCTGAAAATATGAACATTACTTCCTTCCAATAATTAGAATTTAATATGCAATGACATGTATTAGGATGGGGGCAGTATATGGGAAAAAAGAACTATAAAAAGAAAGCTTTTTGCTGTTAACATTATCCTATTTTTTTAAAAAAATCCCAGGATTCTACATTCCAGAAGTATGGGTTACATTAGATTTTTTAAAAGAAATTAATACATTAACGTAAGATCTAAACCATCATAATTAATCATTTGTGTACCCCAGGTGTCCTTAATGATTCCTTTTCCCCTCAGAGTCTTTGTTAGACACAGGTGCAGTTCCTCACTATTCTCCATGCATCCTCCATCGACAGCATAATGTAAAATAAGCAGGGGTGAATCTTTGGGAAAAGCAATGAATAAATTGATCAAGTCACTGAAATACAAATGTTACCAGGTTTTGGACTTTGAGAAAGCACATGTGTATGAGAAAGTACCTATTCAAATCTCAGCTGCTTTTTGAGACCTTTCCTCTTTCATCTTACTGCTTACTAGGATATCTGAGGCCAGTGTAATCTTAGTTTAGTTATACAAATTCATGTCTTGGTTTTCTCATCTTTAAAATAGGCATAGTATTATTTGTCAGCTGTGGACACCTGCTGCTGTTGCCTGTGTAGGATGCCTTTTTTTTCTCTGGTCACAAACCTCTCTTTCCTTTAGAAAACACATATATTTCTACTGGGAGCAACACTGATGAGCACATAACCCGGGCTTGACTGATCACACAACCCTATCGTCCTGGCACAGAGATTACTTCACGGATAGGTATGCTACACACACAGGTCCAAGAAATGTCCCACCGTGGGTTTTCTGCCTAAGCTTTGAGATTCTATTACAATGTCAGGATGAAGGTCACGGCCCACCATCATTTCCTTTATTAGAAGAGAGTCTGTGTAAGAGATTGAAAGAAAAAGAGTTCTAAAGGTATCACTCGAGCCCTGGATCCAGCAATGCTTGAGGCTAAAGTATCCTTAATTTTTCAGTCACTTAGACCAACAGATTTATATTTATGCTACCTTGAGCTGTAATACTATATGAAAAATACTAAGTAATAAAGTTTCACACCTTGTTATACTAACAAATGTTTATTTGGTGCTACATAAGCAGAAAAACTAAAAAAAAAGAAAGAAATTGTTTTCTTATACTTAACACAGCTTTAAAATGGTGTTTATCTTCTAAATTCCTTCATTGATGTATCCTAGAGTACTTAACCCAGTAAGTTAAACATAATGTACGCCATGCAGAGATTTTGGAATTCGGATATGAAGGAAATGGTAGCAAAGGAAAGGTTGAGAAATAATTCGTGGTATGTGTGGTGATGTTCAGTGTAAAAAGAGACATTTTGAAGACAGCATAGTTAGAGAACTCACTGAAAGTGAAACTATACACATCAATAAAGTGGCAGGTAGTAATAAATGAAGAAAACTCAATAGTAGCATTGGCAGAGGGAAGAAAGAAAATATAAGACCACACCTATGTCAAGAATGCTCAGACATATTTGTAATTCAAGAAATTTCAAGATTATACATTAAACCTAGAGTAGATATATAGTACTGTTTCTTGAAATTACTCTTTTATGTGCTCGCTTCGGCAGCACATATACTAAAGTTGGAACGATACAGAGAAGATTAGCATGGCCCCTGCACAAGGATGACACGCAAATTCGTGAAGCGTTCCATATTTTTTGCAAATCAAAACCACAATGAGATACCATCTCACACCAGTTAGAATGGCAATCATTAAAAAATCAGGAAACAACAGTTGCTGGAGAGGATGTGGAGAAATAGGAACACTTTTACACTGTTGGTGGGATTGTAAACTAGTTCAACCATTATGGAAAACGGTATGGCGATTCCTCAAGGATCTATAACTAGATGTACCATATGAACCAGCCATCCCACTACTGGGTATATACCCAAAGGATTATAAATTATTCTACTACAAAGACACATGCACACGTATGTTTATTGCAGCACTATTCACAATAGCAAAGACTTGGAATCAACCCAAATGTCCATCTGTGACAGACTGGATTAAGAAAATATGGCACATATACACCATGGAATATTATGCAGCCATAAAAAAGGATGAGTTTGCGTCCTTTGTAGGGACATGGATGCAGCCGGAAACCATCATTCTTAGCAAACTATCACAAGAAGAGAAAACCAAACACCGCATGTTCTCACTCATAGGTGGGAACTCAACAATGAGATCACTTGGACTCGGGAAGGGGAACATCACACACTGGGGCCTATCACGGGGAGCGGGGAGGGGGGAGGGATTGCATTGGGGAGTTATACATGATATAAATGATGACTTGATGGGTGCTGACGAGTTG
Source organism: Rhinopithecus roxellana (assembly GCF_007565055.1). Lineage (NCBI taxonomy): Eukaryota > Metazoa > Chordata > Mammalia > Primates > Cercopithecidae > Rhinopithecus > Rhinopithecus roxellana. The sequence goes on from NC_044550.1 coordinate 147,778,710, forward strand.
ATGGGTGCAGCACACCAACATGGCGCAAATATACATATGTAACAAACCTGCACGTTATGCACATGTACCCTAGAACTTAAAGTATAATAAAAAAAGAAAAGAAATTACTCTTTTATAAGAAGAGTTTAATATTAGGTTCAGAATGGAAACTCTGTTTTTAAATGTTTAGAATGCCCTATTACCCACACAGACCATCTGACTGTCATTCAAAGTATGTTACACCAAGGGTGAATGTGTTAGTTTTCATGTTGGTACATGAATAAAAGCTGTTTGTGTGGAGCAGTGTTAGGCCTGCACCCTCCTGGGTCACATGCTTCACCGTTTCCTGCTGGAAAATTATTGAGTGATTCACAGCCACAAAGAGAGTTCAGCAGGCTGTGAAACATATTTCATCAGGCGTTTTGCTGGAGTGAGAACAATTTTCAGAGTCCTAGTATGTGTGAGATGGACGAGTGACTACATCAGAGAGGCTGTGAAAAGGTATGTAAAGGGGAGAAATAAGAACTAAATATATCAGACCCACACTTGTCGTTTTTTTTTTTTTTTCTTTCTTTCATTTGACAAGGCAGGTGGGGGAAGAAATGTGGATGAGGACACAATGCACTTTTTAAGTGCTGTGTTTCTTGAAATACATCAAAGAGTCTGAGAGAAAGCAGAAAAATCCAAATAGACTTCAAGAGAGTCTTTTTTTTTTTTTCTATTAAAAGCATCGGCATCTATAAAGGAAATAGAAGAACTGCATTAGAACTAAATGATCTCAGAGAAATGTCAGAGGAACTGACAGGTAAATGAACAATCTATGATTATTTTATTTTATTCTCTTCTTTGAAAAACAAAACCAAGGAAATGTCTGAATTTAAGCCCATTTCAGGAGAACCACAGTATTATATTCTCCTCCTCTTGTTTATCTTGTAGAGATGGTATCTTTTATGCAATCAATTCTATAACTGCAATAACACAACATACGCTTTCATTTAAATAACATTCACTGAGGACCTCTTGCATGCCAGGCACTGGGCTAGGCTTTGCATGAAAGATAAATTGCAACATAGTCCCTGGTCTCAGGGAGCTTAAAGACAAGTGAATCTAGATAATATAGGACATGAAAATATTCAAGAAACTTGCTCTGTTCCAGATGTACATGTTTAGTATTATTTATTTAGATTACATCATGGAGGGTCAAACTAACCAACTGAAGGTTAGCAAATATTTAATCTTTAAAACATATTCATTATTTTAATAAGGCAGTGGATCTGGAAAGTAATTCAGTAGCACAGATATATTTGGAAATATTTTATGTGATCCTAATCTTTGTGCCAGGAAAGCTACAAGCATATTGCCATAGATGCCCAGAAAATAAAGCACCTTCCTAAATCTGCTCCTGATCTCTGACTTTGTCCTGCTTAAAAGGGAGACGTGCATGAGTACAAGCAGAGAAGAAAAAAGAAAATTACTGACCTTTCTTTTTACCTGATTCTCTGGTAGATGCTAGTATTAGAAGAATTTAGAACAGCCCTTATTGTCTAAGGCAGCCACTCATTGCACAGAGACTCATCATGGTCAGCATTACTACCAACACCAGGAAGGTGAGCTGCATACAGCATTTTGATGCAAAATGCTGCAAGGAGATTCTCTGTAGCCACTGGTTCTTTCTTCTTACCTACAGAACACACTGGGACTAGGAGGTTATTTTTGCTACATAAGAATGTTGACAAAATAGGCAGATGATGTGAGACTTTTTCTCTTATCCCCAAAACAGCAGAACTGTATGGCCAATATTCTATCTTCTACTGTTTTTCAATACATAGAGTCTTAACAACCTCATATTATTGTTACTTTCTCTTTATTTTATTCCCCACACGCAAGATGCAATTTATCTGAGGGTAGATACTCTGCCCCTTGCTTAACACAACAGAGATAATCAACAATCAACAAGTGTTTGTTCCATGAATTAGAGCATTGTTGGAAGCAGATTTCCTAAAATATCCTTTATTAGATGCAGAGGAAAATGAAACAATCTACTTTTTTTTTTTTTTTACAGTTATATTGAAGTCATAGATACATCAAATTAGACTTGTTTGGTTACTAGAAAATTTCAAGAGTGCATATTCCTCTATATGCAATTTTTATAAAGATTTAAAACTTCAACAAATATTGAAAAATGCTTACATGTATGCTAAAATTATGAAAACTCTCTTACATTTGTTTAAGTGATTACATAGTGAGTCTAATAGTAATAACACTTGTGTAGAATCTTATCAAGTACAAATTATTCAATGATATATATGGGTATAGACATGTATGTATATGTGTGTGTGTGTGTGTGTGTGTCTGTGTAGGCAAAGGATGTGTTTGGTGTCCTGCCATTCCCTCATCCATTCTCAGAGAGTAAACTTTAAGCATATAGTTTATTTTATCATGGACGAGTCCCCAATTGAAGCAGATGAATCAGATTCTCTCATTTGGAAAACTGAAAAGGAAATACAGTAATGCCAGTCAGTCCTCACTGTGGTGCATTTGAAATGGGAACTCATATGTTTGGTTTCCCATGTGTCACCACTGAGATGGAAAAGATAGGACTCTTGCCTGTGAAGAGCATACAAGCCCGGACTGATCAATAGTGGGGAAGAGCTGCTTTGTTTCAGAAAGGCATCTGAGTCTTGACCCTGGACCTTCCGGAAGCCTGGCTTCCTGCTCTTGAGTTTCTTGGACACTGTGTGTCCTGACAACAATCAAGATGTTTTCCTTAAGCTAATTTGAGTGGTCTTCAGTTGTCATACTGCCTTGATAACAATCTTTCAATTTCAATTCAGTAAGTTCAGAAATACTGATTGAAGACATACTCTATATTTGGTATGTGGGAAGGTGTAGGTATGGATAAAAAAGAAACTTGCCCCCCAACAAAAAAATAATTTTGTAGTGGAAAAAGGACAAATTCAAATAGATAAGTTCAATATATGTGTTGTGCTTTCTGTTATATATGACATAAAATCTTCCATAGGCAAATAGTGAAGTCCCAACTAAGACTGAGCTGCAAAAGGAAAGTGTGGAGTTTCAAGAGGAATAAAGATATTACCTAAATTAGGTATAGAAAAGCAGTTGAGTTAATCAGGTAAGTGCATTCCAGACAGAAAGAATAACAGGAGCAGGGACATGGAGATGTAAAATCCTACATTCATTTATTCATTTTAAGATTTGTAGAGGCCAGCCACTACAAAATATCCAGCCACTGTTCAAGATGCTTTGGGAGCAGCAGTAAGCAAAGTAATTTAAAAATCCCTCTTTTGTGATATTTACACTTTTAAGGAAGAAGGCATTTTATGTAAATCTATATATATATATATTCTATTAATAAACCACATGTTCATATATGTGATAAAATATACTATAATATAATAAAATAAATGAATATAAGATACAGTACAATAGTTCTTAAATTTTAGCATGCATCAATGGCATATTTAGGATACTGAAGGAAAAAAGAAATTACCCTATAATAGTATATCCAGGGAAAATATTCTCTAAACATGAAGGAGAAATAAAGACTTTCCCAAACAAAAATTGATGGATTTCATCACCAGCACACATTTTCTATCAGAAATGCTAAAGGGAGTACTTCAATCAGAATTAAAATAACATTAATCAGCAATGAACAATCACCTGAAGGTACGAAATTCAATGGTAACATTAAGTACACAGAAAAACGCAGAATATTATAACACCGTAACTATGGTATGTAAACTACTGTTATCCTAAATAGAAGACTAAATGATAAACCAATAAAAAATAATAATTACAATAATTTTTCAAAACAAAGTCAATACAATAACACATAAATAGAAACAACAAAAAGTTAAAAAGCAGGGGGACAAAGTTAAAGCATAGAGCACTTGTTTTCTTTTTGTGTGTCTGTGTTATGCAAACAGTGTCAAGTTGATGTCAGGTTAAAATCATGAGTTATATAATAATCTTTTTAAGTGTAATGGTAACTTTTAATCAAAAGACACACAAAGGCTACACATAAAACAAAAAGCAACAAACTAAATCATATAACCAGAGAAAATCATCTTGACTAGAGGAATACAAGAAGAAAAGAAAGAAGGAAGAGAAGACCACAAAGGAACCAGAAAACAAATAACAAAATAGCAGGAGTAATTCCTTACTTATCAATTACAAAATGAAATGTAAATGGACTAAACTCTTGAATCAAAAGACATAGACTGGATGGTTTTTAAAAAAAAAGACCCATTGATCTGTTGCTGACAAGAAACACACTTCAGCTATAAAGACATAAATGGACTAAATTTAAAGGGATGGAAAAAGATATTCCATGTCAATGGAAAGCAAAATAAAGCAGGAGTTGCTATACTTATATCAGACAAAATAAATTTCAAGACAAAGCTATAAGAAGAGACAAATAAGGTACTATATAATGATAAAAGGGTCAATTCAGCAGGAAGATAAAACAATTATACACGCGCGCGCGCACACACACACACACACACACACACACCCAACACTGGAGCATTCAGATACATAAAGAAATATGATTAGAGCTAAAGAAAGAGATAGATCCTGATACAAGAATAGCTGGAGACTTCAAGACTCTCCACTGTCAGCATTGGACAGGCTATCCAGACAGAAAATCAACAACAACATAAAACATTGAATTTAAACATCACTATAAACCAAATGGAGCAATAGATATTTACAGAACATTTCATCCAAGAGCTGTAAAATGCACATTGATTTCCTCAGCACATGGATCATTCTCAAGAATAGACCATATGTTAGGTCTCAGAACAAGTCTTAAAACATTCCAAAAAAACTAAAATGATATCAAGCACTTTCTTTGACCACAATGAAATAAAGCTAGAAATTAATAACAAAAATAATTTTGGAAACTATACAAATATATTGAATTCAACAATGTGCTCCTGAATGACCAGCAGGTAAATGAATAAATTAAGAAGAAAACTGGAAAATTTATTGAAACGAATGATAATGGAAACACAACATATCAAAACCTATGGAATACAGCAAAAGCAGCACTCAGAAAGAAGTTTATAGTTATAAGTGCCTACATCAAAAAAGAAGAAAAATCTCAAATAAACAACCTAACAATGAATCTTCAAAAACTGGAAAAGCAAGAGCAAACCAAACCCAAAATTAGTAGAAGAAAATAAATAATAAAAATCAGGGTGGAAATAAAAAAAAAAAAAATAGAGAGGATCAATGAAACTTGGTTTTACAAAAAGTTAAACAAAATTGGCAAACCTTTAGGAAGACTAAGGAAAAAAGAAACAAGATCCAATTAAATGAAAACAGAAAAGGAAAAGGAGACTTTACAACAGATACTGCAGAATTTCAAAAGATCATTCGTGGCTGCTATAAGGAACTATTTGCCAACAAATTGGAAAATCTAAAAGAAATTGACAAATTCATAGATATGTACAACCTACCAAAATTGAATCAGGAAGAAATCCAAAACCAAAACAGACCAGTAGCAAGTAACAAGAACAAAGTATAATAAAACATTTCATGGTAAGAAAAACTCAGGACCTGATCTATTCTCTGCTGAATTTTATCAAACATTTAAAGAAGAGTTAATACCAATTCTATGCAAGCTATTATGAAAAATAGAGTTTGAGGAAATATTTCCAAACTCATTCTTTGAGGTCAGTATTACTTTGATACCAAAACCAGACAAAGACCCAATTGAAAGAAAAAATAAAATAAAATAAACTACAGCCCGATATCTCCAATTAATTTTGATGCAAAAATCCTCAACAACACACTAGCAGACTGAATTCAACAATACAGTAGAAAGATCACTCATGACCAAGTCAGATTTATCCTGGGGATGCAAAAATGGTTCATCATACACAAATTAATCAATGCCATACATAGTATCAACAGTGTGAAGGATAAAAATCACATGATAATTTTTATTGATGCTGAAAGGCATTTGATAAAATTCAACTTCTCTTTATAACAAAAAGATTACAAAAAACTGGCAATAGAGAGAACATACCTCAACACAACATAATCTATATATGACACACACACAACTAGTATCATACTGAATGGAGAAAAACTGAAAGTCTTTCCTCTAAGATCAGGAGCACAATAGGGATGCCCACTGTCACCACTGTTATTCAACATTGTACTGGAAGTCCTAGTCAGAGCAATCAGATAAAAGAAAGTATAAAAGCCTTCCAAATTGGAAAGAAAAAAGTCAAATTATTCTCATTTGCTTATAGTATGATCGTGTATTTAGAAAAACCTACAGAATCCACAAGAAAACTATTAGAAATTATAAACCAATTCAGTTAATTTGTAGGATACAAAATCAACAAACAAAAATCAGTAGAATTTCTATATGCCAACAGTGAACAATGTGAAAAATAAATTTTTAAAATCCTATAGCCACACAGAAAATTAAGTAACTAGGTATTAACCAAAGAGGTGAAAAATCTCTGTAATAAAAACCATAACACACTGATAAAAGAAATTGAAAAAGGACACCAAAAAGTGGAAAAATATTTCATATTCATGGATTGGAAGGATGAATATAGTTAAAACGTCCATACTAGCCAAAGCATTCTAAGGATTCAATGCAACTTCTATCAAAATACCAATGTCATTCTTCACAAAAATAGAAAAAAAAAACCCTAAAATTTATATGGAACCACAAAAAACCCAGATTAACCAAAGTTATCTTAAGCAAAAAGAACAAAACTGGAGGAATCACATTACCTAACTTCAAATTATACTACAGAGCTACAGTAACCAAAACAGCATGGTACTGGTGTAAAAACAGACACCTAGACCACTAGAACAGAATAGAGAAACTAGAAACAAATCCACATACCTACAAAGATGACAAGAATATACACTGGAGAAAACACAGCCTCTTCAATAAATGGTGCTGGGAAACCTGGATATCCATACGCAAAAAAATGAAACTAGACCTCTATCTCTTGCCGTATACAAAATCAAATCAAAATGGATTAAATACTTAAATCTAGACATCAAATTATGAAATCGCTAAAATAAAACATCTGGGAAAAATTCTCCAGGACATTGGTCTGGGTAAAGACCTCTTATGCAATATATCTCAAGCACAGGCAACCAAAGCAACATGGACAAATGAGATCACATCAAATTAAAAAGTTTCTTCACAGAAAAGGATACAATCATCAAAGTGAAGATACAACTGACAGAATAAGAGAAAATATTTGCAAACTATGCATCTGACAAGGGATTAATAACCAAAATATGTAAGGAGCTCAAACAACTCTGTACAAAATAATAATTTGATCAGAAGATAGACAAAAGATTTAAATAGACGTTTCTCAAAAGAAGACAAACAATTGCAAACAGGCATATGAAAGGGTGCTCAACATCACTGACCATCAGAGAAATGCAAATCAAAACTGCAATGAGATATCATCTCACCCCAGTTAAAGTAGCTTATAGCCAAAAGATAGGCAATAACAAATGCTGGTGAGGTTGTGGAGAAAGGGGAACACTTGTACACTGCTGGTGGGAATGTACATTAGTAAAACCACTACAGAAAACAGTTTGGAGGTTCCTCAAAAACTAAAATTTGAGTTACCATATGTGCTAGCAATCCCATTGCAGAGCATATACCCTAAAGAAAGAAAATCAGTATATTGAAGAGATATCTGCACTCATGTGTTGCAGTACTGTTTACAATAGCTAATATGTGGAAGCAACTTGGGTATCCATCAACAGATGAATGGATGAAGGAAACGTGGTACATATAAACAATGGAATACTATTTAGCCATAAAAAAGAATGAGATTCAGACATTTGCAATAATATGGATGTAACCAGAGATCATTATGGATTATCCTAGCTGCCCTATTGGGAACTGATGGGAGTGAAAGAAGGCAGGAAAATAAGACCAATAAGGAAGCTATTATAATACTAGTCATACCAAGAATGATGAAGACTTGGAACAGGGTGCTAGCTGTGACACTAGTGAAAGCATGCCAGAGTACATGTAGAAAGATATATTTTGAAGGTAGAGGCATAAGATTAATGGATTAGATTCAGGATACAAAAGAAAGAAAAGCATCAAAAATGATTCCTAAAAGTTTGGTTTTAGCACATGGAAGTTTGACTTGGAATCAACTTGGATTGAAAAGACTGTGAAATTAGAGGGTTTAGTTAGAAAAGTCAGAAGCTCAGTTTCACCATGGTCATTTTGAGACATCTATTATAAACTTAGGTAAGAATGTAGAGCAGGCAATTGTATTTAAGTACTTGGAGATCAGGATAGAAATTGACCTCGAGACACACACTGAAATCATCTTTGTGTATATTTGTCTGTTGACAGAAAAGATACATCATCGAAGGAAAAAGATCCAAGGTGATACAACGGTAAGGCGCTTAGGGAGAACAACGTAAAGAGAAATAGCAATAATAGCCTGTAATGTCAGAAGAACCCAGGGGCAGATGCTGTCCTGAATGCTAAAGGAAGACAGTATTTCAAGGCAGAGAAACTGAGCAGCAAAAATAAGCAGATATATGCAGGGTTTAAGGAAAAGTTACACACAAAAATTATTATGATTGGCAAAATTTGGTTAGCAGTTGACATGGGGAAAAGAGAAAGACAATTCTTCTGTTTCATCTTTTTATTAAACAATTGGTCCCTGTTATTACCTCCTGAAGAGAAAATAGTTATTGCTTTAGAGATGAAACCAAGAACTTGCGTGTGTTTCCCTTTAGAACCATCTGCCTGTTCTGATGAGGCTGAAACTCTTTAGCTCTGTGAATATAATTTACTTAATGCCTGGAAATAATATAATGAGTGAATTCAGGTACTAAACACAACCAAAGAAAATAGCTTATTTTCTGAGATAAGTAGAATAATTGTGGGCATTTTTTATATCTAAAAGGTAGGTTCCACCAACGATTCTTGAAAACAAGGTAGTTAGCTTTTAAAAAATGAAAATAATGATGCACTTTGAAGCAGACCTCAAAATTATCTGTCTTTAATAGAAAGTCATTATGCATTCTCACGTAATGCTAGAGCAAGTGCTGACTGCTATTTCCAACTGGGAAAAGTTAAATAGTATCGTATCAATTGGCAAATAGCAAGTGATTCTTGGTGAAGAAAATAATTATGACATATTATCTATAATGTGTGCATCTTTGAGAGGAAGGTGATTTACTTGGGATCTATAACAGGAGAAAAACATTTGGGGATGCAAATAGTTCTCTTTAAGATGACTGTTTATGCTGAAATATTAAGTTTCCATTTGTGGTAAATGGGAAAGCAGATGGCTAAAGAAAAATATTTTGTCAAGTTTGTAACATAAACTACCTAGTTGTAGGAAAAATGTCTTTCTCATCACTGGGAGGAGTAAAGAGTGAAAAATAAACATAAATAGACTGATTTTTCCAGGATAGCACTTCCCTTTGGGTTTTGAGCACCCATTAACTTAAATATCTCTCCACAGCTAACTGATTAGTCAATTATGCTTATATTCAGCAGATACTTATTGAGCTTCTGCTGTGTTCCAGCCCTGTTTTCTTGTCACTGTGGGGATACAGAAAGCAATCAGACATAAATTCTGACTTTTAGGCTGTAATGATGTGGTGGTAAAATTAAGGCATGTCCTGAATTTGTTCAATACCAAATATTTATTAACTGCTTACTTTGTTTGCAGAAATACCAGTAGAAAGAAATACATGAAGATGCAAAAATGAATTTGGCACTTTTAAAGTAATATGTAAGTGGTAGTTAATATTACTATTTCATAGCCCTTTCTGGTTTTAAGTGAAATGATGGGACAATATGAAATGTATTACCTTCTACTTCTGCATTATTTAGTTTGTTTAAGTATATGAATTACTTTATTATTTTTATTATTATCATTAATAATGGTAATAATTGTGATTTTTTCTGTGTTTTCTATATGGCAGTCCTTACATGCATTATCTTATTTAATTGTCAAAGAAAATCATGATGAAAGTACTTATAGTAAATACAATTTATAAATGTGGCAACTGAGGCTTAAGATAGCTATTTACTTTGCCAAAGATCACGTCCAGTAGCAAAATCACATTTTAACCCTGTTGCCTTAGAGTATGGCTTCAATACTGTTTTAACTTGTACTACACACATGCACAAAATAAATATGTGAGGTAGAGGTATGAAAGGTTAAATAAGAATCAAATGGAAGGTTTTGTGGAAGAAGTAGCTTTTGTTGGATTGCCTTTGACTGTGAATACCATTTCAATAGGAAATATCGTAACATGCAAGTCACTAATAAATAGAAATAGAGTTTGATTGGAATGTAGAGTTTTTGATTGAGATATTTATGGAATTGTATTAAAAACTTATTCAGGATCTTGATCATGAAAATCCTCAAAAAACAAACCAGGTGGGGGAAATAGTTTCAATTTTACTATAAAGGCACTGAGAAGATACCAGTGGATTAATCTGACAGCAGTCTGTCAAATGGACGAGAGATGTTGGAAATTGAATGAGAGAAGAACAGTTAAAGGTCCGTTTGCAAATTATAGATCAATGCTTCTCAAATTTGAATGTGCATCTAAGTTCCTTGGGGATCTTGCTAAAAGTTATATTCTGATGCAGTGAATCAGAGTGAAGCCCTAGAATCTCAATTTGTATCAAGCATCCAGATGATCCCTTTGCTACTATTCCAGAACAAATTTGTGGTTCTCAACACAGGGCATTTTGCCCTCCAGAGGACATTTCACAATGTCCGGAGACATTTTTGGTCGTCCACATTTGGGGGTGGAAGTTACTACTGCCATCCAGTGGTGAGTATAATCAACAATGCTATATAGCCCAAGGATGGTGTGAAACCTTCTGCAATGTACAGGTGGCCCCCAAAACAAATAATTATCCAACCAAAATATTGGTAGTGCTGAGGTTAAGAAACCCTGCCCTATAATCGTAACATTAGCAGAAAATTGATAGCATATTGTTCACAAGAAAATGTTTACAATGTTTGGAGAATGAATTCAATCTTTCACATGGCTGGAGACAAAGTTGTAGAGCTGGAAGTGTGACAAAAAATTGTCAACTCTGATGTATGTGCAATTACTAAAGAAAGTCTAATGCCTCTAACAGAATGATCTCAGGCTAATAGTAAGAATTAAATTCCACACGTTTCTCCCAAACACAAGGGATACTCTTTTTTTTTTTTTTTTCCCTGATTTTTCTTTATCCAGATCTTTTAAATCACTGATAAGTATTTCCTCTATTTCCAGTTACTTTCTATTTTGGAGGGAAACATTCCCACCAGTTATTCCAGTTTACCTATCTCCACATTTCCTCAAACTTACTACATCTAATTAGAGATTCGGCTCTTTTTATACACATTATTCTACTCTCTCTTATTTTTGCCAGCATAACCTTAATTTTGTGGCAAGTCCAGAACAGTCTCACGATTGTTCAAAGCCAATGTTAATATTGCCATTACCCACGATTTTTAGTCCTCCGTCAAAAAAAAGATGTCTATACATATGACCAATCAGATCAATATCACATCATTTAAGGTCTGCTAGAGAAATCGCTAGGAGAGCTATTACATTCCTTGCATCTAAGAGCAGAGGTACAGATATGGCTGTCTCCTTCCTCCTACCATCAATATCAATGTGAATCCAGGATTCAGCCATCATTCTTGCTGTTCTGTGAGAAGAACTTCGGTCTTTCCATTACTGAGTCACTGAACAGAGACTTTAATCACTTACTTCAAGAATTATTGATAAATAAGAAAAATAAGGGAGGGGCCTGAAGAATAAAAAATTACTTAATAGGTATAATGCACACTATTCCAGTGATGGCTGCACTGAAAACTCAGTCTTCACTACTGTGCAATATATCCGTGTAACAAAATTGTACTTCTACTCTCTAAATTAATAAAAATATAAAAAGAAAAAGAAACTCCTATTTACTCAGCTCATTATAGACATAATTTCTATTTTTGCGGCAAAATATAATTTTATCTGCTGTACGTTTTCTTTCCACCCCCTCTGAGTCCATGCCATCAGTTTTCACCTAACTCTATACAATTTTCATTCATCCCTTCTTGAATCTCACCTTCCCAAACCTGTAAACGGATTCCACTTTCTTCTACCTCCCCCCAACAAAAAACTATAGCAAACCAAGACATATGTACATATACATCTATATATCAAAGAAATATTAGATATATTTAATTGTTTTCTGAGTATTACTTAAAGTTTAAGCAGAATTCTGTATTTGTTACAGTTTGACAATGAATAGAAAGACGAGTGCTTAACTCTTCATATCATATTTCTTGTTTCTTTTTCTTCTGTCATACTGAATATAGGCTTGTCTAAATTTCTATGTCCTTACCCTTCAGTTTGAAATTCTACGTAATAACAGATTAATCACTTTATGGGAAAAAAAAGAACACCAAATATGTCTTTCTTTCTTATTATTACAAAGTTATTTTAAAGAGTACCTGCAATATACCTCCACAGTATATTTTCAAATGCCATATGTAGCATTAACTATGTATCTCCTCTCAAGAACATCTATAAAAATTGTGGTACAGTGAACAATAACAAAAAAAAAGTTTTGATTTTCTCTAATTTGAATTCCATTGTCAAATCTACTTGTCTAACATCTATCTTGCCAACATTCTTTCAGCACAGTCTTAAAATTACACAACAATGCTTAGATAATTGGTAAGGCATTTTCAGAATGCCATGGGTAGATTAGAGACATTCTCTCAGATCTACAATAGAATAACAAGTCTTAGCTCTTCCCTGTTGAGAAGCTTACTAATTCAAGGATTGTGCAAACTCTCACAGATGCCAGTGTTCCCACAGGGAACCGAGCTAGTGCTGCTACCTTTTTACTTGTGACACCTCACATAATTAAGAAAATTACAGTTATGCTCCTTTCTTCAAGACAGAGAGCAAAAACTATCCTTGGACTCTTTCCAAAGATAAATGGGCAATAAATCTCTCCAAGCTGGTTTCTCCTCCTCCTCCTCCTCCTCCTCCTCCTCCTCCTCCTCCTCCTCCTTCTTCTTCTTCTTCTTCAGAGGAACATGAAAAAACATACAGGCGTTACATTTTTTAATATTGGTGTACAGACTACTGAAAAAGTTTACTTTAATTTATGCCTGCTGCTGCTCATGCTCTCTCATTTAGAATGATGTGATAATGACTGCATTAACATAATCCATCTAAGGTGAACTTTACAATATATATCAATGCACCCCACAAAGGCGGGAGGTTGGAATAGAGGTGAAAAGAAATTCCTGGAAGATGTAATATATTAGTCTATGCATGGTATCTTTTTATTTCTAAAAACAGGGAAAGACTAGAGTGCAGGTACTAAAACTACCAACTCCACCTCAGAGTGGCTCAGACACAGTGTGCCAGCTCCATCTAATTTCTCCCTGGTTCACTGACTTCTTCAGTTGCTTGTGCTATGTTAATCTTCACTTTGTTGTATGACAGTAATTATACAAATTGCAGAGTATTCTTAGTATCTATGTCTACAATTACTTAATGCTATTATTTTAAGTTCTCAATCTTGGTCAACTATAGTTCTATAGCTATGTTCTTAAATTCTGACACTTAAGAAAGACCTTTTCTTCAGTTGTGACATACTGAGCAGAACATGTGGTACATGCTCACTTCTAGCAGCATTTCTCTGAGTTTTTGTGTTTGTTTGTTTGTTTTTGTTTTTGTTTTTCCCGCTTGAGAACTCTGAATTGTGTTATAAAGGAAATGGGTCTGTGAAACTGCTAAGTATTCCTCTTCCTATCTTTAGAGAAGAGGCACAGCTTCCATGTTGAGGAGCTACTGAAAAGGATACACAATCCGTGAAACTCTTTGTTCATCACTTTGATTGAATGCAGCATATCTTTCTTTACTTCATCAAGTAACCCCACCATGCACCTGGCTATGAACACATATACTCAGTACACAGTAGCATAAATGATAAATCATAATTTTCTTCTCTCATATGATTATGTCCTAATATATGTGAAGGGAGAATACTTTCTTTTACAGTTATAGGATTATTTAATTCAATAATAAATCACCAATTTAAATACTCAGATTATATATATTAATATTTGAATATATAATAATATATAATATATAAATATATATAATGATATATACTGTATACTACTATAGATGATATATAATATATAATATAGATGATATATGACATACAATATAGATCATATATCATATGTGATATGTATCTATATATTCTATATAACTATATAATATTTAATATATAATATATAGATTTATAGATATATAGATCTGTATATCATATATACATACATTATATATACACACACATATATAGAAAGAATCTACAAGTAGATATGCCTCCTCCTCAGTTACATGGAAATAAAGTGTCATGAGATTGTTTGTGATCAGCTCATGAAGAATATGCCATGCATACATAAGCAGTTACTGCTTAGAACAGTACTAATCTTCTAGAAAGCTGTAGTTACTGCTTGCCAGATTCAATCTTCTAAAGTAGATTTTAAAATTAGTGCCGAGGGAAGGAAAGACAAAGCCGTTTTCATATAATATTATTCTATTACTAATAAAAAATATTATTTCATTAAATAGATTAAGTGAAAATCAATAAAAAGAAATCAAACGCAGCATTGGCACCTTGGCAAACTAAAGGCGACTATGTAATGAAACATGGGCAATGAATAAAGGGTCATGTTTAAAGCATTATGTAGGTATTTAGAGATCATGTTTAAACAGTATGTAGATATAAAATAGTACGTAATATGTAGGATTAATAACAGTAGACATTTGAAATAATAACAGTAGTGGGAAAATGGGAGTTTCTTTCAATAAGAAACTGGTTGTCTGGTTGTTTCTGTGAAATGGGAAAGGACACATTTACCTTGGGGGAAAAGTACATTTATGTTAGGCAATGATTTTATGTGGAACTGACAACACTGTCATGTCCAATACCGTTTTAGCAAATGGGGTTGCACATTTCAGTAAAGTAATACCACTTGTTGTCTTTTAAATAATAGTACTGTATAGAATATATTAAACCTGTAGCATATTTATTTGGCTCATGGGGCTAACCACCACTCTTCTAGTAACTGCATCAGGGTTTTTGCCTTATCTAGCTTCCATGAAAGAAGCAAATTTACTTTTAAACTAATTAAAATTGTTTGATTTTCAATTTCTGTTTTGAATAGTCATTCTATTTTAATTTTTATCATTGTAGTTACTCTTTTTATTTTGATAACCTACATATTTGTGTGGCAAAGTATTCAATATGTTTTGTGCTATTGTATAACTATGCTATTTAATTATAAGAATATATAAATAGTATGATAAATATGATATTTTTTTAATGAAAATTAAATTCCATTAAAGTACTCTACTTTCTAAGGTAGGTGAGAAGTTCATCTTAAGATTTACTGAATTTTTTCTCTTCCTCATGCCAGTTGTACCAGGTCTTGAGCCTAATGTGGTAAAGAAAACTGGGAAAGAAGCCAGAGTTTTAGATATTATTGCAAACATTGATCTTACAAAAGTTCACTCAGTGTGGCCCGTTCACATTTGTGAGCCAAACTCAGTAATTATGACTTTCACAAATTTTCTAAATTCAGAATTTATATTTGAGATAATCACACAAGAGTGTTTGCTGTCTCTGAGAATACTACATTTTCAATCATAGTTCAAGTTTCTGCCACTCAAGTTATTCAGCTGTCCTCTTTTCTAATGTCCATAGATCTGCCAGTTTCTAGGTTTAAGACTCCACATCTTCCACTTACCCTCCATTTTACCTCTTTTGTCTTATCTACCCAGAGACCTGAGAATTGTTTACAAAAAAGGCCTACAAAGAGCTTCTGTTCAGAGTGGGACTGTCCCTGTCTGGTAATTCCTCTCTCTACCACATTAACAAAAAGTCTTGTTCCTTTAACTCTGGAAGGAAGAAGAGTCCACACTTAAAACAAAATAAAACAACAGCAACAACAACAACAACAACAGCAAAACTCCTGACAAGTTGTTTTTCACTTATATGAAAAAAATAGAGCAGAACAAAGCAAAAGCCAATTCCCTACAATAAAATGCTAATAAAGCATGCTGTTACATACAAAAAGGTGTTCATGCAGACACATGCAGACATGTGTGTAAGAGAGAGCAGGCACAAAGAGAAGAGTGAGGCAGTCAATTTTTGGGGAGAAATTTGTTCTGGTGTTAGAATTAGGAAGCGTTTTGCCACGTGGGCTTCCCTTGAGCAACTAATCAATGTTGTTACATACACTATGAAATATACAATTGAAAACAATTACTTTTTATACACAATTTTATTTTTATTTCACTTTATAGACTTGGATATTTTTTGCAAAGAGAACGGATAACATAATCGGATAAACATTAGCTAAAATATTAGCTGTTCCTCTCACAACTAAAGGCCATTTGGTAATTTACTTTGTTTTTTGGAAACTTCATTTCTGTATCCACCAGATAGAGATGATGATATCCAGTCCATAACACTGTTGTACAAATTTTTTAATGATTTGGTAGTTAGAAATGCTTAAGATGTTTATGCTTTATCCACTCTCAACAAACCATGTGAGACATTAGTTTCATCCTTTTTTTGTGTACATGTTTGAATGTTTTAAATAATCTATAAAACTGTCTCAATTTTTCTTTCAAGGTTTATGTCCAAGTAAAGTTTTAGGTATCCAGAAAGAACAAAATGAGACAAAACAAAATAAAGAAAAAGTATAAAATCATGGCTGTTTATCTGCTTGTAGGAAGTATGAAACATTAGTGTCTAGTGCTAATATTAATTACACAAGAAGTTGGAACAAGAGTTAAAAGTAAGATATAATTATCAATTAAGAAAATTATGATGTTAATTTTCTGTAGAATACTGAAAGATAAATGAGTAATTGAAATCTATATGATGACAACAGAGGACTGCTATCGTAAGTTCCTTGATCATTTTACTGCCAACAATAACTGCTTAAAGTAAGGTTATATGCAAAATTTTATTTCAAAATAAATAAAGATAATGGGACAAAATGTATAATTATAATGTTTCAAAAATTGTATAAAAGATCATACCTATGACACAATTAAAAATAAGAAAAGAATTTACATTTTTACAGAATTTTCTTTAAATGAAGTAATCCATCAAAAATCTAAGCTTTTGGTGATGTTTTTGAAATATGAAATCATGGCTTCATCCACTGCATTAAATATCATGATGCACTTGATGACCATCTTCCAGCATGAAACAAGATCATATTTCTGATTTTTTTTTTTTTTTTTTTTTTTTTTTTGAGACACAGTCTCGCTCTGTCTCCAAGCTAGAGTGTAGAGGTGTGATCTTGGCTAACTGCAACCTCCACCTCCCTGGTTCAAGCGATTCTCCTGCCTCAGTCTCCCGAATACCTGGGACTTCAAGTGCCCACCACCACGCTCAGCTAATTTTTGTATTTTTAGTAGAGGCGGAGTTTCACCATGTGGGTGATCTCCATCTCTTGACCTTGTGATCTGCCTGCCTCAGCCTCCCAAAGTGCTGGAATTACAGGCGTGAGCCACCGTGCCTGGCCCAATATTTCTAATTTTTAGAATACAATTCACTGGAAAGTTTGTGTTCAAGTAAAATCTTTTCTTCCTAAGATTTACTGTTATCTAAAAAAGTGTGATAATAGTGATGGTGCCACAATAGTGTGAGTGCACTTAAAGCCATTAAACTGTACACTTGAAATGGTTAAAATGTTCGTTTTTATGTTAAAAACTAAATTTTAAAAAATAAATACATAAAAATAAAACATAATTACTACCATTTTTTGGGGAAAAATCCTTTCCTCTTAAATCTTCTTTTTAATCCCTTTCTCATACAAAATAAATTCCTTTGACTTCTTATACTTTCTCTGTTCTTTTAAAATGTTGAAATCTATGACGATACAATACCAGAAAACAATGGAAAATAATTTGACTAAAAAAAAATTGCCATAAAACAAACTCCCACAAACTTAAAAGAATTGAAATCACACAGACTGTTTTCTAATCATAATAAGAAATCTCAAAATTAATGAGAAGTAAATATTAAAAATGAAAATCCCAGAACAAAATGAGACAACACACTTTTAAATAATCCTTGGGTGAAAAATGAAGGATCAAAAAAAGAATAAATCATATTAAATTTAATAAAAATAAACATATATGAAAATATGTGGGGCATAGCCAAAGCGGGCTGAGAGGAAAACGTATCATTAATTGCTTGTATTAGAAAGTAAAACAAGATCTTAAATAGAAAGTCTATGTCCTTACCTCAGGAAAATAAGAAGAGCAAAACCATGCTTAAACTAGCAGAAGGAAGGCAATAATAGAGATAAGAGCAGGAATCAGTACAATTGAAAACAGGAAAGCAATGCAGTTTATCTGTGGGTTCTGCATGGGTAGATTCAATCTACCGTAGAATCTACAGGCTCTGCATTAATACACTCCACTCCACTATAGTATCTACAGGTTCTGCATGGGTGGATTCAAACACAATTCAACCAACGTTGAATGGAAAAATATTTTGGGGAAAATAATACAAAACAACAATAAAAAATAATGCAAATTTAAAAATACAGTATAGAAACTATTTACATAGCTTTTATATTTCACTAGGTATTGTAAATAACCTAGGGATTACTTAAATATACTGGAGGATGTGCATAGGTTATAAGCAAATAATGTGGCATTTTATGTAAGGGACTTGAGCATTTGTGAATTTTGGTATCCTTCAGGGATTCAGGAATAAATTTTCACTGGATAACGAAGGATGACTATACAGAGATTCAATGAAAAAAGAATTCTAGTTCCCTTAAAAATTAATAAAATTGATAAACTTCTAGCAAAACTGACAAAGATGAAAAAAGAAAAAAAAAATTACCAGAAAGTAATCAGTGATATCACTATAGATCTTGTAGACATTAGAAACATAAAAATAACCTTATACTCACAAATTCAACAACTTAGAAGCAATCTATCAATTCCTTAAAAAACTAAGACATGATAAAATAGATAATATGAATTTTCTATAATTGTCCAATAAATTGAATTTGTAATTAAGTAGCTGAAAAAACAAAACAAAACAAAAAAACAAAAAACACCTTTAGGCCTGGATGGTTTCACTAGAGAATTAGAGAATTCCACCAAACATGTTTTTGGGGGACAGGTCTCACTCTGTCACTCAGGCTGGAGTGCAGTGAGGCAATCCCAGCTCACTGCAACCTTCACCTCCTGAGTTCAAGTGATTTGCATACCTCAGCCTCCAGAGTAGCTGGAAATACAGACACCCGCCACCACACCCAACTAATTTTTGTATTTTTATTAGAGATGGGGTTTCGCCCTGTTGGCCAGGCTGGTCTCAAACTCCTGACCTCAATTAATGTGCCCACCTCGGTCTCCCAAAGTGAAAGGATTATAGGCATGAGCCACTGCACATGACCTTGAGAATTCTACCAAACTTTTAAAGAAGAGTTAACACCAATGATGCACATCATCATTCAAACACTAGAAGAAACATTTTAAAATTTCTTTTTTTTTTTTTTTTTGTAGAACTGGTTTTTTTTTTTTTTTTTTTTTTTTTTTTTTTTTTTTTTTTTTTTTTTAATTATACTTCAAGTTCTAGGGTACATGTGCACAACGTGCAGGTTTGTTACATATGTATATATGTGCCATGTTGGTGTGCTGCACCCATCAACTCGTCATTTACATCAGATATAACTCCCAATTCCGTCCCTCCCCCCTCCCCCCTTCCCACAATAGGCCCCGGTGTGTGATGTTCCCCTTCCTGTGTCCAAGTGATCACATTGTTCAATTCCCACCTATGAGTGAGAACATGCGGTGTTGAGCAAGTTTTATTCTCATGCCAAAACCAGACAGAGTGCACAAAAGAAAATAACTACAGACCAATATCTCTCATGAATTTTGATGCAAAAGTCCTCCAAAAATATCAGCGAATAGAATCTAACAATGTGTCAAAAGAAGCATACACCATGACCAAGTTAGATTTATTCCAGGTATGTGTAAGGCTGGTGTAATATTCAAAATCAGTCAATGTAATCCATCATATCAACATGCTAAAAATCAAACCAAATGGTTGTAATAATTGATGCAGAAAAATATTTGATCAAATTGAACATAACATATATTCATCAAACCAAGAGCAGAGGTGAACATCCTCAACTTTACAAGAACCACCTACAAAATACTTACAACTAATCTTATGCTTAATGATGAAAGGCTGATTATGCTCACTCTAAGAGTGGTAAAAATGCAACAATATCCGTCTCACCACTCTTTGTTAACAGATTATAGGAAGTTTTAGACATTTCAGTAACACAATAGAAAAAATAAAAGGTAAGCAGATTGGAAAGGAAGAAAGAAAACTGTCCCTATTTGCAGATGAGAGAGTTGTCTATACAGAAAATTCCAAAGAATCTACCAAAAACTTAAATTAAATTAAAAAAACTAGAACAGACAATTTTAGCGGCCTTGCCAGGATACAAGATGAATATGCAGAATGTAATCCCCCAAATATTGCTAACAGGAACATACACTGGAATTTGAAACAATTCAGCATTTTCTTATAAAACTAAGCATGAAATTACCAAACTCTCCAGCAACTACACTATTGATTATTTATCCCAGATAAATAAAAATTATATCCACACAATAACCTATAAGTAAAGGTTCTTAACCCTATATTTATAATAACCAAAAACCTGAAAACAGCCTGGATGAACTTCAACAAATGAATGATTAAACTATCTGTAATACATCTATAGTATAGATTACTAGTCAACAATTAAAAGGAAAACACTGTTGAGGTTTTCAGTAGGACAACTTTTTTAAAATGAATCTCCAGGTAATTATTTTGAGTGAAAAAAAAAAATCCCTAAACGTTTCCTGTATAATATACTGTATAGTAATAAAGGGTTGCTATATAATTCAATTTATACCACATTCATAATATAACAAAATTATAAAAGTGGAGAACAGATTACTGACTGCCTGGGATTAGGAAGAGGAAGATAGAGAAAGGGAAGTGAGTATGGCTATAAAAGGATGACACAGATGATCCCTGTGGCCATGGAAAGATTTTGTAAATTGGCTGCATCAAAGTAAAAGTCAATATCCTGGTTTTGACTGCACTATACTGCACTATAGTTTTTGAAGATGTTCCCCTTATGGTTACTGGATTTGTAGTACCTGGGATTTTCCTGTATTATTTCTTACAAATGCATATGAATGTATAGTTCCAGAATAAAAAGTTTAATTTAAAAAGTAAAATTGTTCCCTAAATCCCCACCCCCCAAAAAAACCACAGTAATATTGTCAGCCAAGTAAAATGATGCATTTTGAGGATATTTCGATAAAAAAGTACGTGTTTGTGTGTTTATGTGTGTATTTCACATATTTAAGTAAAAAATAAGTGATTTCTAGCACTAAACCCGAACATACAAAACTGTCATAGTATTTCCTATTTTTGTTCTATACCCAACAAACAATGTCTTCATAATTTTGCTAAAAGCTATATGAAATGTCTTTAAAAATACCAGGCATCACAGCAAAAAATGGAAATAATCTGAATTTGCATCAACAGCAATAGAATGAATAAGCAAATAGTGCTATAGTCAAACAATGGAGAATTGTATAGCTAAATGAGAATGAACAACTATTACTATACACAGTAGCATAGATTAATTTCAGAAACATACTATTAAACTGAAGCAGACAGTCATAAAAGAATACAATTTGAGGCCGGCTGTGGTGGCTCATGCCTGTAATCCCAGCACTTTGGGAGGCCAGGGTGGGCAGATCACGAGGTCAGAGGTTTGAGACCAACCGGGCCAACATAGTGAAATCTGTCTCTATTAAAAATACAAAAATTAGCCAGGCTTGGTGGTGGTCGCCTGTAATATCAGCTACTCAGGAGGCTGAGGCAGGAGAATTGCCTGAACCCAGGAGGTGAAGGCTACAGTGGGCCAAGATTGCGCCATTGCACTCTATCTAGCTCAGGCGACTGTATGAGACTCTGTCTCAAAAAAAAAAAAAAAAAAAAAAAGTACAATTTGACTCTGTTGATAGAAAGTATGAAAAGAAGAGAAACTAATCTATAGTGTTGGATGTACAGATGGTGGTTATCTAGGGAGGATTAGAATCTGGAAATAGGACTGAGGGAGTTTCATAGGGAATAAAAATGCTCTGTTTCTTGATCCTTAAGCTAAAACTAGGGACTGTTCTTTTTATGAAAATTAACTCAAGAATAGATAAATCTTCATGTATGTTATATGACAATAAGAAATATACTTTAAAAAAAGATAAGTTCCATACTATGTCCCATGGTAAATACATATATGCAGTTAACATTCTTTCAATTTCTTTATACATTTCTACACATAATACACACATAATACATTTCTACACATAAATAATAAATGGACAGAGGGTGATAGAATGGCAAAAATACAAATCACTGAAGATAACAAATGAAGAAACAATAATGAAATATCTTTCAGGAAAATCCAAAACCAGAACTGAAAAATAAATTTTAGCAGTTTAAATCAATTAATAGAACATTTTTGAATGTCTCATTTAACAGAATTTTTACACTATTAAAAAAGAACAAGGAGATTGTATTGCAGATGTATCCATTTTTATCCATTTGGTCTCCCACCTAGCTGTATGTGCTTAACCAGTTCTTCCTTATTCTACATTTCTATTTTAACCTTTCCATTAGGGTATTGTTTGTTCTTTTCTGCTTTTCTTGGTGGGTGGGTGGGGGAGGCTTATTGATGTCAAATTATACTTGCATTAAATTTTTATCTTATAAAGAAATCCACACTACATTGTTTAATCTGTAAATGGAATGAGTATAGGCTAAATTCTTTCATCCAGGTCATGGACAAAGATTTTAGGTAATATTTGCCTCAGGGCATATTCCCTGTGGTGACTGTAATTAGAGAGTGCAGCTGTGGACTCTAAGACTGTTCTTTTCTATAATCTTTTCCACGTGGCATTCACACAAGAATTTCTTTAGTTTTCAGAGGCAGTGACTCTTTGTCCAAATTAGTTCAGTTTGGTAGTTCTTCCAGATTCACTTCATCCTTGCTGTCTTTGATGATAAAACTTCCTGATTTCATAATGCCTCAGGCAAGGTGGGTCTGACATCCACCATTATTTTCCTAACACACTTCAACTCCTCTCCTACTTTGGACCCCATAAGTTTATGCGCCTGGGATGTACAATAGTTTTGTCCACCCTCTCTGTTTCGGCCCTGATCCATTTGTACTAGCCACACAGCTGGTAGATTGTCACAGTTAGCATTCTGAGGAGTGTCAGAATCATTTTGTATCATTTCCATTCTTTAGGCAAGGTCAGCTTATCAAATGAGAAGTGTTAGAATACATAATAGAAGCAGATCATAGAGTCTCAGACAAGGATCACACTGTATGGTGTGACTACCATATTCCTTGTTAGGCATTTGGAAGATGTAACTGCTGCTGCAAAAGAGGAATCTAGAAGAGAAACCAATGAGGTTTCTTTTGTTGTCACACACATTGGAGATGAGGATTGTGCCTCATCTCCAATATGTGTGTGGTAACACAAGAAACTCCAAGGTGACCTAGTGGCAGAGACCATCTAGACCAACCATTCTTAAACAAGCACCAGTGGAAGAGGAGTCCCCTCTGCCTTCTGAACTATAGCCAAGGCTCTGTGTAATAAGACTGTTTGCTTTCAAGGAGAATAATGCGTTTAACAGATACTGAACACTCATTATGCAGACAGCAACTATTTCTGACACTTTATTGGCATTGTCTCATTTAATCCTTTGATAAAGGATTGAATTATAAAATCTTAATATGCCTCTTTTAGAGGTGTGAAATTGAAACAAAAAGAAGATAAATCATATGACCAAATCCTATATCATATAACTTTTGGAGCTGGGATTTCTGTGCTGGCTAGTTGACTCTAAAGTCTGAGTGCTTGGGTGCTTCTGGATGATGAAGGAAAAATGAAATAGATTAACGCTTAAGTACTATCCTCCTGTAATGAGGACATAAAACTCCTGAGGAAAGACTAGAAACAATCTTACTCTCTGTATGATTTTTAGGGCTGTCTCAACAAAGTTCCACAAACTACGTGAAGTTCAAAAACTTGCCCAAGACTCCAGCATTAGTATATGAAGCCAGGAAGTCTAACTCAAATGCCCTGTGTATTAGTATCCTGTGACTGCTGTAACAGCCTTAAACTGGTTGGTTTAAAACAATGGAAATTTATTGTCTCAGGTTTGGAAGCTAGAAGTCCAAAGTCAAGAGTAGGCAGTGGCCATGCTCCCTCTGAAATCTGTAGGGAAATTCTTCCTTGCCACTTCATAGATTCTGATGTCTATTATTTATTTGGTTTTTGGATTTTTTTTGTTTGTTTGTTTGTCCATCTTTGGCATTTCTTGGTTTGCAGCTGCATAACCTCTATCCACGCCTTTTCTGTGTGTGTCCGTCCTTACATGGCCATCCTCTTTACAAGCACTTCAGTCATATTGATTAGACCCACCCACCTCCCTATGCCAATATGACCCTACCTTAACTAACTATATCTGCAAGTATCCCATTTTCAAAGTCACATTCAGAGGTACAGGGAAGTTAGGACTTCAGCATATATATTTGGGGTGGAGAGAGTGCACTAATCAACTCACAACATGCTCATTCAAGCTGCCTTGTTGAATGAGAAAAATGTTATTCCTCCTTGTAGAAATCAAGTAGTAAGAAACATAAAAGAGACACAGTGGAGAGCTATTCTTTTTGGTCCAATGGTAGCCAAAGTCATTCATTTAACAAAGTATTGTTAGGTAATATTTAGCATTTATTAAGCAATTTACTCTACACCAACTTTCAGTCTAAAAATGTTACAAGGATTGCTCAATTTAATACTCAGATTTATCCTGTGAAGTAGATCCTGTTATCATCTCTAGTTTATAAATGAGACAACTGAAATTTATATTAGTCAAATTGTCAAATAAGTCACTGTAAGCTTAAGAGATAAGGTTGAAATCCTGTATAATTTGAAACTATTATCTGCAGTGTTAAGTACTTGCTTTGCAAAACAATATATGAGTACACACAGAGACCAATACAACGTTTCTGATGTTAAGATGCTCATATCTAT
The DNA here is from genome assembly GCF_007565055.1 of Rhinopithecus roxellana. Classification (NCBI taxonomy): domain Eukaryota; kingdom Metazoa; phylum Chordata; class Mammalia; order Primates; family Cercopithecidae; genus Rhinopithecus; species Rhinopithecus roxellana. Next base: position 147,803,943 of record NC_044550.1, read on the forward strand.
TTGATTTGTACATGGAACTAAACTAAAAAAAATTATCAGGTAGAACAATAATAAAGATTATTTTTAAAAGGTAACAAAAAACCTCAGAAAGAGAAGTAACTAACTGTTTAAAACTTATGATACATAGAATAGTATTACGGGAAGTCAGGGACCCTGAACGGAGGGACCAACTGAAGCCATGGCAGAAGACCATAAATTGTGAAGATTCCATGGACATTTATTAGCTTCCCAAATTAATACTTTCATAATTTCTTATGCTTGTCTTTACTGCAATCTCTGAACATAAATTGTGACGATTTCATGGACACTTATCTCTTCCCCAATTAATACCCTTGTGATTTCCTATGCCTGTCTTTATTTTAATCTCTTAATCCCGTCATCTTTGTAAGCTGAGGAGGATGTATGTAGCCTCAGGACCCTGTGATGATTGCGTTAACTGCACAAATTGTAGAGCATGTGTGTTTGAACAATATGAAATCTGGGCACCTTGAAAAAAGAACAGGGTAATAGCAATGTTCAGGGAACAAGAGAGATAACCTTGAACTCTGACTGCCGGTTAGTTGGGCAGAACAGAGCCATATTTCTCTGCTTTCAAAAGCAAAGAGGAGCAATATCACTGAATTCGTTTTCTCATCAAGGAACATCCCTGAGAAAGAGAATGGCCCCTGAGGGTAGACCACTGAAATAGCCCATTAGGTGTGGCTGTCTTTTACGGTCAAAGCCAAAGGGATGAAATAAGCCCCAGTCTCCAATAGTGCTCCCAGGCTTATTAGGATGAGGAAATTCCTGCCCAATAAATTTTGGTAAGACAGGTTGCATGCTCTCAAATCCTGTCTCCTGATAAGATGTTGTCAATGACAATGTGTGCCGAAACTTCGCTAGCAATTTTAATTTTGCCCCATCCCGTGGTCCTGTGATCTCACCCTGCCTCCATTTGCTTTGTGAGATTTTATGACCTTGTCAAGCATGCGATCTCTGTGACCCACACCCTATTCATACGCTCCCTCCCCTTTTGAAAATCGCTAATACAAACTTGCTGGTTTTACAGCTCGGGGGCATCACGGAACCGGCCAACATGTGATGTCTCCCCAGATACCCAGCTTTAAAATTTCTCTCTTTTGTACTTTTTCCCTTTATTTCTCAGACCAGCTGATGCTTAGGGAAATAGAAAAGAACCCGCATTCAATATCGGGGGTGCGATTTCCACCAATAGAATAGGAATCTATAACATTTGGATTTGAGGGGTTCTGCATTATCTTTGCCTGCTCCTGACTTCATGCTTACTGTTTTACTAATGCCATTTGATTATTATAGAATAAATTTATTAAAAATCCTAATTATAAATTTGTTAGATGTTCTCAAATAAAAAGAAAAACAATGAAAAAAACAATTCTAAATAGGTCATCCAATTGTCAATGAGAAACATACAACTCATCAAACAACAATACATGGAAAATTTGACATTTTTTAATCCTTAAAAAAAACAAATAAAAGTAAAAGCCAGTGCTAAAAAATTTGTTGAAGCTGCATAGGATAATTCATAGTCAATTATGCATTTTGAATGATCCCTAGATTAAATTAAGTAAATGCACATTTAAAAAAATACATGTTACCATTAATGGTTACATAATTGCTTCAATAGTAACCACATAGAAAGAAGGTAAAATTCTAATGTCTAGTAAAAAATAAATGTATTCCATTGAATTATGCAAATATTTATTTTAATACACTAAATTTATATACATATATGTTTACACAGATATGTACATATATATGTTTACACAGATATATACATATATAATAGTGATAATTTTACCTAAAAGTTTCTGTGAAACATTAAAAAATAAGCATTCTCTATGCAAAAGTGCATGCAAAATCAGAACACTAGGAAGCACGTAGATACATCATTTATTACCCAAATAGATTATAAAAATGCCACAAAATAAAATAATTCCCACCAGGACTATATTAGAAAAAGCAATTTAGGCCAGGTGTGGTGGCTCATGCCTGTAAACAACTTTTTGGGAGGCCAAGGAGGGTGGATCACTTAAGGTCAGGAGTTCGAGACCAGCCTGACCAACATGGTGAAACCCTCCTCTCTACAAAAAAAATACAAAAATTAGTAATTATGTAATCATTAACCAGGCATGGTGGTGGGCACCCATAATCCCAGCTACTCAGGTGGCTGAGGCACAAGAACCAGGGAGGCAGAGGTTGCAGTGTGCTGAGATCACACCACTGCACTCCAGCTGGGGCGACAGAGCAAGACTCAGTCTCAGAGAAAAAAAAAGAAAAAGAAAAAACAGTTTAAAGAAAGGGCATATTTTTACATGAAAGTCGACATTTTGAATGAAGAAGAAAATTAAAGCACTCCACATTTTCTAAAACAGAGAGGTTTTTTTGGTATTTGGGGTCTTTTTGATCCGTGGAAACGCATGAAAACCAATCAAATGAGAAAAGCAAAGTCTCTTTATTGAGAACCTGCTGTAGCAAGGGAGTCAGCTACCACCGCTTGTGTTTTGACAGAGACTTAAAGGCAGGCAGAGGAGTGTGAAAGCTTTAGAGTAGAAAAAGAAAAAGATTTCAGGTGTTGGAGACTCTTTGCCTGGGGAAGCTGTAGGTGGTTAATTAGAAGTGGGACATCCTATCAGTTGGTTAGGGGTGCATATTGTGTTTTCTCTGGTCTGTCTTAAGTTAGAAGCAGGTACAAAATAAGCAAACAAACAAACAACAACAAAAAAAAAACATGAGAAGCTCTCAGTTAGTTATTAACCAAGCCCTAGCCATTTAAGGCCAATTATTACGAAAGTTACATTTTAGTTTTCTGAATTGCTACTAGAGATATGCCTGCCTTCCTACAAAATGCAATATTAGGTTGGCTTTCTGGGTTGCTTGTTGTAGTTAAGGAGGTTAGTTTCCTGAGGAGGTTGCTGCAGGGCGTGAGTCAAAGTTCTATTTTTATATGTAGTCCTATCATTGTCTCCATATACAGTTTCTCAGCTCATTGGTTGGGTTTCTTGATTTTCAATTAAAAATAAGAACATATAAGAGATTGCAAATGTCCATGCTTGAAACCAGAAGTAGCTTTCTGTTTTTGTTGTGTGTGTGTGTAGCTGTATCTATATCATATATTGGTAATGTCAAGTTTTCTCTTTTCAGTCCAGAAATTGCTATCTTTTCACAAATAAACACAGGGAACTTTTGCCAATAGAAGAACTTATAATGGTTGGGTAAGGTTGGACTGTGTTTCTCCTGATAATAGTACGAATCTTTTCTTTTTTGTTTAGAATTTTTCTACATTTGCAGATTGTAAGAGTATGAAAGAAAGGCTGCCAAAAGGAAGCCTAATTGGATTTAACTTGTCCACTGAATTGGAAGATGTTCTATTCCCAGAGGCTTTCTGAAAAGTTGTAAAGTTCCAGGCTTTATGAGTCTTGATTGCTGTAATTAACATATGTGAAGTCTTTCAAGTGTCTTCAGAAGCAAGTGTATCTACTGAAAACTACCTTCAAGCAGCTTTTAAGTAGAAGAAAGTCTGCTCCACAGAGAATAGCTCTCCATAAATGCATGGCTATTATCAAGGTCATAGGTTAGTACAAAATAGTTAACGCAACCCTAATTTTTTTATGAAATGTATATACTTAACTGTGAGAGGACTAAGACTGCATATTCTTTAGAAAAGCAGTTTCATTTCTACTCTCAGAAAGACAGGGAAATGATGCAAAAAAAAAAAAAAATGGCCTTAATGAAAATATGAAAGCAAATGCATCATTCATAAGGAATTTGGTACCACTTCTCCAAGAAGTTCAGAATTTGAAATTTAAAGCCTTTTATCCTCATATGAACCAGCTCCAGGTGTAATTTACTTTATGAGAGAAGGCAAGATGTACTAGAAAAAAGGACTACATTTATTTCAGAACAAAAAGACCCGAGTTCTAGTGATCCTTCTAACACCATACGGAAAAGTGCCATATTTCCCATTGGTAAATAAAGGAATTATGTTTGAGAATTTTAAATATTTTAAATATATTTGGAAATTCTTTTTTTTTTTTATTTTTGAGACAGACTTGCTTTGTTGCTCAGTGTGGAGTGCACTGACAAGATCATAGCTCAAAGCAACCATGAGCTCCTTGGCTCAAGTGATCCTCCTGCTTTGGCCTCCCGAAGTGCTGGATCACAAGCATGAGCCACTATACCTGGCCTGAGGCTCATATTCTTAATGAAATTATTAATCTTAAATATTGTTGACTTTTTAAATCATAGAGATTCTTTCTAGTATCATAGTTACAATTCCATAGTCTTTGTTTTCGATCTCCTTTTTCTGTTTAGACATAATGGACCGGGGGAGGCAAAAAATAATACAAAAGATACATCTTTTTAAGAAAATTATACTCGAGTTATGAATACTACACATAAATGAAATAAATGTATATCAATTTATGTTATCACATTTATAAGCAATATCATACTCAATACAAAATCATACAGCAAACTCTATAGAAATATGTTCAGAAAAGGAAACAAACTATAATATTAAGACCCAAACAAAAATTTGTATTTTTCTAAGAGAAATACAATGAAGGGAAGGTGGATTGAGAGTTGTTTTTTTTGTTTGTTTGTTTTTAGTATACATCTGAAATATAAAGCCTTTTTGAAGAGAATGAATTTCAGTGCTTAAAATATTTATCAAATTTAACTCCTATAATAAATAGATGCTTCCTTTCATTGCTATGTAGCACTTCATATACTTGATCGTATGGATGTACCTCAGTTTGTTTATCCATTCACTGACTGAAGTATATTGGCTTTGTTTCCAATGTTTGGTTATGAAGGATAAGGCTGGTATACATATTCATCAACTTACTCTGTATACATCTTGGTAGATCTTAAATTAGAGTTTATATTTGAATACTGCCATGTCACTTCACATGTAGTAAAGGATTTTACAACAATATATTCTAATTCCTTCCATCTATCCTGTTTTATGTATGTTAAAATACACAACATATTTCTAATATTTTTACATAAACAGTTATGTTTTAGAGATTTGTCTGTGAAACCACAATTGAACTTTACCTTCCTTTATTACATTTCCAATGCTATTTATTCCTTTGCCTAATTCCACATTTAAATAATTGTATTTTTTTCCTTATGAAGAACTTCCTTTAACACTTCTAATTCTCTGAGTTGATTGGTTAACAAGTCTTTCATTTTTGAAAGATATTTTTGCATAGTAGAGAATTATGGGGTGACAGATTTATTTTGTTTTCTTTTCTTTCAGCACTTTAAGAATACTATTCTATTGCCCTCTGTATTGCATGATGGCTCACAAAATGTCAGCCATAGTTCTTATCTTTGTTCCTCTGTGTGTAATATATTTCCCTCTCACTGGCTGCATTCAACATTTTTTTTTCAACAGTATACATATCTTTTTCTTTGTTTTGTTTTAATTTTGTAGTATTTATTATACTTAGTGACCTCTGAGCTTCTTATGTCCACCATTAACTTTGGAAATCTGTCACTAATTGTTCAATTTTTTGCTTTCTCCACTGTTATCTTTACCTTTTCTTTTGAAGATTTCAATTATAGATATATGGAATGTTTAAAATTGTTTCACCTCAATTAAATATTTTGTTCCATTCTTTTTTTTTTCTTTCTATTTGTATTTCAGTTTGGGTAATTTGTTTTGCCCTACCTTTAAGTTCACTAATTCTCTTCTCAGCTGTGTCAAGTCTACTATTGAGCTCTTGAAGGCATTCTTTATTTATGTTTATGTGTTTCCTTTCCTATCAATTTTTATTAACTCCCTCTTTTAGTTCCTATCTTTCTGTTGAAATTAATTATGTGATTGCATGTGGTCTATAACTTTATTAGAGCCATTAATTTATTAGTCATAGTTATTTTATTTATTTAATTTTTTTCTCCAACTTTTTTTTTTCCCCCATAGGTTTTTGGGGAACAGGGGTTGTGTTTGATTACATGAATAAGGTCTTTAGTGGTGATTTCTGAGATTTTGGTGTACCCATCACCGGAGCAGTATACACTGTACACAACTTGTAATGTTTTAACCCTCACCACCCCTGCCAACACTTTCTGGGTCCCTAAAGTCCATTGTATCATTCTTATGCCTTTGCATCTTCATAGCTTAGCTCCGACTTATAAGTGAGAACATAAAATGTTTGATTTTCCTTTCCTGAGTTACTTCGCTTAGAATAATGGTCTCCAATTCCATCCAGATTGCTGTGTGCTGTGAATGCCATTATTTTACTCTTTTTATGGCCGAGTAGTATTCTATGGTGTGTATATATAAAATACACCATGGAATGCTGTGATATATGTATATATCACAATTTCTTTATCCACTCACTGATTAATGGCCATTTAATATAATAGTATTCCATATTACATATATATACACACACACACACACACGCACACACACACACGTATGTATAAACACAACGTGCAATACTGTGATATTATATATATATATACACACACACACATACACAATATATGTATATCACAATTTATTTATCCACTCATTGACTGTTGGGCATTTGGGCTGGTTTCATATTTTTGCAATTAACCATGTGCAAGTATCGCTTTCATATAATGGTTATATAACCCTGCAAGTGCAAGTATCGTTTTCATATAATGGTTATTTTTTCCCTTTGGGTAAATACCCAGTAGTGGGATTGCTAGGTCAAATGGTAGTTCTACTGTTAGTTCTTTAGGAATCCCCACAGTGTTTTTCATAGTGTTTGTACTAGTTTACATTCCTACCAGCAGCATAGAAGTGTTCCCTTTTCACCGCATCTATGCCAACATGTATTATCCTTTGATATTTTTGATTATGGCCATTCTTGCAGGAGTAAGGTGGTATCACATTGTGGTTTTGATTTGCAATTCTCTGATCATTAGGGATGTTGAACATTTTTTCATGTGTTTGTTGGCCATTTGTATAACTTCTTTTGAGAATTATCTGTTCATGTCCTTAGCCCACTTTTTGATGGGATTTTTTCTCCTTGATAATTTGTTTTAGTTCCTTGTAGATTCTGGAGGTTAGTCCTTTGTCAGATATATAGATCGTGAAATTTTTCTCCCACTCTGTTTACTCTGCTGATAGTTTCTTTTGCTGTGCTTTTTAGCTAAATTAATTCTCAAATACTTGTCTCTGTTTTTGCTGCATTTGCTTTTGGGTTCTTGGTCATGAAATATTTGCCTAAGCCAATGTCCAGAAAGGTTTTTCTGATGTTATCTCTTATAATTTTTACAGTTTCAGATCTCAGATTTAAGTCCTCGATCCATCTTGAGTTGATTTTTTTTATAAGGTGAGATAATGATCCAGTTTTATTCTTCTACATGTGTCTTGCCAATTATCCTGGCAGCATTTGTTGAATAAGGTGTCTTGAACTCACTTTATGTTTTTGCTTGCTTTGTTAAAGATCAGTTGGGTGTGAGAATTTGGCTCTATTTCTGAGTTCACTATTCTGTTCCAATGGTCCATGTGCCTATTTTTTTTACCAGTACCATGCTGTTTTGGTGACTATAGCCTTTCGGTGTAGTTTGAAGTCAGGTAATGAGATACCTCCAGATTTGTTCTTTTGGCTTTGTCTTACTTTGGCCGTATGGGCTCTTTTTTGGTTCTATGTAAATTTTAAGACTGCTTTTTCTAGTTTTGCGAATAGTGTATTTTGATGGGAATTGCATTGAATTAATAGATTGTTTTTGGCAGTATGGTCATTTTCACGGTATTAATTCTACCCATCCATGAGCATGGGAGGTGTCTCCATTTGTTTGTGTCATCTATGATGTCTTTCAGCAGTGTTTTGCAGTTTTGAAAACCTATAGAGGTCTTTCATCTCCCTGGTTAGGTATATTCCTAAGTATTTTATTTATTTTATTTTATTTTTGTAACTATTTTAAAAGGGGTTGAGTTCTTGATTTGATTCTTAGCTTGCTCGCTATTGGTGTATAGCAGAGCTACTGATGTGTGCACATTAATACTGTATCCTAAAACTTTATTGAATTCATTTATCAGTTCTAAGAGCTTTTTGGAGGAGTCTTTAGGGTTTTCTAGGCACCCAGTCATATTGTCAGCAAACAGCAACAGTTTGATTTCCTCTTTACCAATTTGGATGCCTTTCATTTTTTTCTCTTTTCTGATTGCTCTGGCTAGGACTTCCAGTACTATGTTGCATAGACATGGTGTGAGTGGGCAACCTTTTCTTGTTCCAGTTCTCAGGGGGAATGATTTCAATTTTTCCCCATTTAGTATTATGTTGGCTGTGGGTTTGTCATAGATGGCTTTTACTACATTTAGGTATATCTTCTATGTTGATTTTGCTGAGTGTTTTAATCATAAAAAGTGCTGGATTTTGTCAAATGCTTTTTCTTCATCTATTGAGATGATCATGTGCTTTTTGTTTTTAATTCTGGTTATGCGGTGTATTACATTTATTGTTTTGCATATGTTAAAACATCTCTGCATCCCTTGTATGAAACCCACTTAATTATGGTGAACTGTATTTTCGATACATTTTTGGATTTGGTTAGCTAGTATTTTGTTAAGGGGTTTTGCATCTGTATTCATTAGTTGTTGTTATGTCCTTACTGGTTTTGGTATTAAGGTGATACTGGCTTCATAGAATAATTTAGGGAGGATTTTCTCCTTCTCTATCTTGTGAAATAGTATCAATAGAATTGGTACCAATTCCTTTTTGAATGTCTGATAGAATTCAGCTGCAAATCTGTCTGGTTCTGGACATTGTTTTGTTGGCAATTTTGTTTTATTACCATTTCAATTTCACCGTTTGTTACTGGCCTATTCAGAGTTTCTGTTTCTTCCCGGTTTAATCTATGAGGGTTATATATTTCCAGGAATTTATCCATCTCCTCTAGGTCTTCCAGTTTATGTGCACAAAGGTGTTTGTAATAGCCTTGAGTGATCTTTTGTATTTCTTTGGTGTTTGTTGGAATATTTCCCGTTTCAGAAGTTTTAATAGGTTGTGTCACTATTATCACTCAGTTCAAGGAATTTTAAAATTTCTACCTTGATTTCATTGTTGACCAAAAGATTATTCTGGAACAGGTCATTTAATTTTCCTGTATTTGCATGGTTTTGAGGTTTTTTTTTTTTTTTTTTTTTTTTTTTTGAGATGATTTCCAATTTTATTCTACTGTGGTCTGAGAGAGTACTTGCTATAATTTTGATTTTCTTAAATGTATTGAGACTTGTTTTGTGGCCTATCATATAGTTTATCTTGGAGAGTGTTCCATGTGCTGATGAACAGAAGGTATATTCTGCAGTTGTTAGGCAGAATGTTCTATAAATATCTGTTAAATCCTTTTTTTCTAGGGGATAGTTTATATCAATAATTTTTTATTGACTTGCTGTCTTGATGACCTACCTGGTGCTGTCAGTGGACTATTGAAGTCCCCCACTATTATTATATTGCTGTCTATCTCATTTCTTAGGTCGAGTAGTAATTATTTTATAAATTTGGGATCTCTAGTGTTAGGTGCATATATATTCAGAATTGCTGTATTTTTCTGGTGGAAAGGTCCTTTTATCATTTTATAATATCCTTCTTTGTCTTTTTTTGACTGCTGTTGCATTAAAGTTTGTTTTGTCTGATAAAAGAATAGCTACTCCTGCTTGCTTTTGGTGTCTACTTGCATGTAATATCTTTTTCCATCATTTTACTTCAAGTTTATGTGAGTCCTTATGTGTTAGGTGAGTCTCTTGAAGACAGCTGATAATTGGTTGGTGAGTTCTCATCTATTCTGCCATTCTATATATTTTAAGTGGAGCATTTAGGGCATTTGCATTCACAATATTGAGATGTGAGATACTATTTTTTGTATTGTGCTATTTGTTGACTGAATATCTTGTGGGGTTTTTTTTGTTGTTGTTGTTGTTTTGTTTTGTTTTTGTAATTGTGTTTTTGTTTTATAAACCCTGTGATATTTATGCTTTAAGGAGGTTCTATATTTTGGTGTATTTTGAATATTTGTTTTAAGATTCAGAGCTCCTTTTGGCAGTCTTCTAGTGCTGACTTGGTAGTGGAAAATTCTCTCAGCATTTGTGTTTCTGTAAAAGACTATCTTTCCTTCATTTATGAGGCTTAGTTTCACTGGATACAAAATTCTTGACTGATGATTGTTTTGTTTAAGGAAGCTGAAGATAAGACCCCAATCCCTTCTAGCTTGCAGGGTTTCTGCTGATAAATATTCTGTTAATCTGATAGGTTTTGTAATAGTTATTTTAAATTTCCCCTCAGTTCTAAGATAGGTGCTATGTCCAAGTCTAGTTCTAATGATTGTTTACAATATGTTTTTACCAGTCGGGAGGAGTGATGATTGCCTGCTTCTCCCCACAATCTCACAGATTATGGCTTTCTTTCTTTCTTTTTTTTTTTTTTTTCATGAACAAAAGAAGTTGGATCTAGAGGAAGTTTCTTGCTTCTCCCACATGATTTTGGCTGTTTTCCTTTCTCAGGCCTGCACCATGATAGAAATTTCTCAGGGCTTTCTTCAATTATTTTATGAATGCCTAGTGGAGTTGGTGGAGAAAGACCTTGAAATGTATAGATTCCCCCAGTTTTTATAACTCCAGATTTTCAGCGTGTCTTCTAAATTTGGCATTTAAAGATTGTCAACTTTTCTCGTTCAACTCTTTTTATTGGTATCTGGTCATGTCTACTAAAGCAAACGAATGCTTTTTCTTTTTCTTCTTTCAACATATCTTGGGGCAGTTGTCCTTCCACTCCAGCTCTGTTTTGAATACAGTAAAAGTCATGATATTAACTATGAGAACAAAACTACTTCTAGCTTTCTACATTTTGAACATGAAGCCAGATACCATGGATTTTGAAGATAAAATGGGAAAACAACAACAACCACAACCACCATGATGATAAATTTTATCCTTACAAAAGCAGTGCTGTTCTAAGTGCTTTAACTTCATTGTCTCATTTATTATAATTGTAACAGTGAAAAGTAGGTATTCTTATTTATATTTTCCAGACAAAGTCTAGGGTACATATTGAGGGTATTGTATTTACCCAAATTGCTACACAAAAAGTAAAAATTTAAGCCAAATGCTGACCCACAGTTCATACCAGTAAGCATTAAACATGTTTTGTTTCTATCATATGAGGGAGCAAATGAAAACATCTAGCATGTCTCACAGCGTTCATGACTGCACTTGGTAGATGCTCAGGAAACATTTTCCTCCTTTCTCTTCTATTCTTTGTTTCAAGTTCTTGCTGACATTTATTGTCATCTCAAGAATACCAAACTCCATTAAAAACAATTCTTGTTCTTTTTGCAAGCCTTTGCACAGTGTTTTTTTTTTTTTTTTTTTTTTTTTTTTAACACTGTCACATTGTTTGTGACACATTTTATTCAGCAGCTTGAGCATTTTAGTTCACAAATAGAATCTGAGTTGCTATTGATTTATTTTTCCCCTACTTAGGGCAAAATAAACTTTCCAACCTGTGTTTATTTTTAGAGGTTAATAAGCGGATTGAGTGGTGAGTGTGACGCTTACTTTTTGTGGTTACTATGCTCAGAGCTGACGCTTCCGGCCACTTAGGAAAGCATCTAATGTTAGTGTATGCTATTTCCCCTTTTGAAGGTAAGAAATGAGTACAGAAGCAACAGAGAAATAAATAATCTGAGAGTATTTATAGGAGCTACACTATGCAATTTTGACCTAAGTTATTTCCCAGAACAGCAGCTCAATCATACACTGATGATTTATAAAGGCTTAGACTGGCCTCTTGAAACCACAAATCTATTACACTGATATCTTTAATTTCCTTTTGTTCTGTCCTAGGCTAACCCTATCATCGTCAAGCACCAACTGGCCACAGAGAGAGAAATCCAGGGGGGAGCATTCAATTTAACCAGAAACGATATTCAGAGGCCCCTCTTGATCTAATCAGAATTCCAGACATTTTCTTTCAGAAGAAGGCTTTGTCCTCATATCTTGTCATGTTAAAAGACACTTAAAGCTCTTATTAGAAAACAGTTCAAGTTTAACCTTTTGAGACACAATGGTCTTTGATTAATTAATAAGCTAATGGACTCCAATCATTTTTTAATTCACTTTGACATCTGATTTTGATTTGAATGGCTTATCTCATAAAGATGCCAGTCTCTGTGGTTACCCTTTTTGTTTCAGAACAGTCCTATTTTATGCATTCTCCTTCTTAATATCTCATATTAAAAAAAAAAAAAAAAACTGGGACCAGGAGCAAGAATTTCTTACCTAAAAGTAATTTGCCCAAATCTAAACAATTATTTCATATACATTCTATATTTATTTTATATAAAATAAAAGGATAATTTAATAGTTTTAGTAACAGTCCTGTGGGAGGTAGAATTCCAAGGTGACCCCAAGTGACATTCATCTTTATATAATCTCTTCCTCTTGTGAGAATGGAACCTATGAATATTATAAAATGTCATATCTGTGATTATGTTACTGTTATAGAGTGTATTTTCTGTCTCCACCAAAATTCATATGTGGCACTTCTTATTACCAATGTGATGGTATTAAGAGGCAGGTCTTTTGAGAGGTGCCTAGGTCATGAGGACCACTGACGAACCAGGAAGCAGGACTTCATCAGATACCTGATTTTCTGGTGCCTTGATCTTGGCTTTCCTAGGCTCCAGAATTGTGAGGAATACATTTTCGTTGATCATAAGTAATCTAGTTTATGACACATTCCTATAGCAGCCTGTACTAAGACAGATACCTTCTGTGGCAAAAGGGGTTTGAAAATACAATAATGGGCCAGGTGCGGTGGCTCATGCCTGTAACACCAGCATTTTGGGAGGCCAAGGAGGGCAGATCATGAGGTCAGGAGATGGAGACCATCCTGGCTAACACAGTGAAACCCCGACTCTACTAAAAAAGTACAAAAAATTAACCAGGCGTGGTGGCAGGCACCTGTAGTCCCAGCTACTAGGGAGACTGAAGCAGGACAATGACATGAACCCGGGAGGCAGAGCTTACAGTGAGCCGAGATTGTGCCACTGCACTCCAGCCTGGGCGACAGAGTGAGACTCTGCCAAAAAAAAACCAAAAAACAAACAAACAAACGAAAAACGAAAAAAGAAAAGAAAAGAAAATACAGTAATGCCCCAAACTAATTGATCTTAAGATCGGAAGATTATCTGGGTGGGACTGACCTGATCACATCCTTTTAAATCTGTGTCTAGAAGGCAGAGATGGAGGAATTCAGAGACTCAAAGCAAAAGAAAGATTTGATGTGCCATCACTGGCTTGAAGATTGAAGGTGTTACATAGCAGGGAATGCAAACAGCCTCTAGCTGAGAGTAGCCCCTGAATGACAACCAGCAAGAATATAGAAAACACACACTGAATTTAATTCAAGGAAATTAACCCTGCCAGAAAATATGAATTCAAATTTAGAATTTTCTCCAGAGCCTTTAGACAAGAACTCAACTTCACTGACATCTGTATTTCAGTGTTGTGATACCATGAGCAGAGAACCTAGTCACATCATGTTAGATTTCTGAGCTACACAACTTTGAGCTAATAAATGGGTGTTGGTAGGCCAGGCGTGATGGTTCACACCCGTAATCACAGAACTTTGGGAGGCCAAGGCAGGAAGATTGCTTGAGCCCAGGAGTCATGCCCAGTAGGGCCAACATGGCAAGACTGCCATCTCTATAAATAAATAAATAAATAAATAAATAAATAAATAAATAAATAAATAAGGGTTATTTTATGTTGTTATACTTGTGGTAAATTGTTATGCATAATAGAAAACTGATACATCTCTATTCTGTGGTGTTATGCTGAATGTTCATTTGCCTCATGCTCTTCCTACAACTAATGATATTCACATTTTTGTTACCTGGAAATTTAATTATTTAAAATAAAAATGCATTCATTAAAGTAAGTCAAATAGCTGTCACACAAGTGATAGATTTACTTCGCAGAAGGATTCATTCAGTGTTTAAAGACTTATATTTTGTCCATATCTTAATAAACATGCTATTGCATACTTTCTATTCTGTAAGGATCAAAATTAGACTGTAAAGGAGAATAAGTTGAGAAGTAAAAGCTGAAAGGTTCATAAGTAAGAAATATACATAAATAAATGTGTAAAACAAACTAAAGAGACACAAAGCAGTGTAGTCTGAGCTCACTAACTCTTAATTATGTTCCTTTGAAGAAATAGAAGCAGTGAGCGAGTTTACTTTGATTCCCCAGAGGAAGTGAGTAAGATTAAGTACTGGATTGACTCTGTTACCTTAAACCTTGAGATTAAAAAAGAACCGCAGAAGTTTTGCTCATTAGAGGGGATTTTAAGAACAGTCTGTCTTTCAAGTACTCTAGAGAAAATGGGCAGCTATCATAAGAAATCAACTTTAGTTACATTTAACCCTTGGAATTCCAGAGTTGTTTGTTACCACAGCCTCAACTGAATCTGTCCTGACTGACCGTAAATATATTCATACTCCAGTCTTCTTCGTTTTTATGTGAGACAAATTCATTCTTGCAGTTTCTTATGTGAAAAATATCAAAATTATCCTTGACCCTTCTTTTTCTGTCTTTCATCACTGAATATTCAACATGAAATCTATAACTAAGCTTGTTGTTTCTATCTCCAAAATGTATTTGCTTCTCACTATTACTGTTCCACCATGACCTAAACATATGAGCCCAATAGTTACAGAATCTTTGGGGTGTCATTTTTCTGACCAGGAACCTCTGTGGCTGGTGGCTTCTCTTCTCAAGTTTTTCTTGGGCCCACTGGGCTCATTCTTCCCACTCAGCCTGACAGACTGCACTCTGCTCACGCTACCAGTCTGGATACCACCTCAGCCAATGTAGACTACGTGGAGTGGTAAGGGATGTGTGATCAAGTGTGGGGTCTGGCCACTGTGCAGTCAGACATGCTGGCTACTGTGGCAGGGCAGGCAGTTTCAGGTGCCAGCATGGGCACTTGCTCTCCCTGAAGCTGCTGCTGGACCAGACACAAAAGCAGCTTCCACAGCTGGCACCAGGGAACATGGTGGTGTCTGGAAACCTGGAGATACCAGTAACCACAGGACTCCAAAAAGGGATTCACAGCTCTGGATCAGGGAGGTCCCAGATCTGGGATCCCCAGTGGACCACAGCTTTTCTCTCCTTCTCTTTTCCCAAAATGTGGCAAGCAAGGGGCATGTCTCAGCCCTGTTCATGTTACTGCTCTTTTAGCCTCATTCAGTGAGTCCAAAGTTATTGTCCTGTGCTCAGGAAGAATGAGGTATGCAGAAAAGTGGAGCATGAGCAAGACAAAGAGGAGCTTTATTGAGCAACTAGAATAGCTCAGAGGAGACCCGCAGTAGGTAGCTCCTTTCTGCAGCCAGGGTGTCCTCACAAGTTTTCAGTTCCTAGCAGAGAGGAGACCCTGGAATGGGAAGCTCCTTTCTGCAGGCAGTTGTCCCATCATCTCTGCACCTCTCTGCAGAGAGGAGGCCTTGGAGTGGGTTGCTCCTCTCTGCAGGCAGATCCTCCCGTCATCTCCTCAGCTTTCAGCAGAGGGGAGGCCCTGTAGTGAGTTGTTCCTCTCTGCAGCTGGTCATCGTGATATCTCTGCAGATCTCAGCAGAAAGAAGGCCCTGGAGCGGGTTACACCCCCTGCAGGCAGGTTGTCCCATCATCTTCTCAGCTCTCATCAAAGATGAGGTCCTGTAGTGTGTAGCCCTTCTCTGCAGGTGGTCGTCCCAAGGTCTACTCTGCTCTGGCTGAGTCCTTGAGTCTGGGAGAGGAGGAGGTGCATCATTATTGTCAGGGACGGCCATGGATGGGCCCGGAAAAAATGACCACAAGTTCCCGCTAGAGCAGGACTAGAGTTCCCACTAGAGTTAGGGACTGACAGCCCAGACCCCAGCCTACAGGCCCTCACTGGTCTGAAGGTGGAGCCTCAGCAGGGACCTGCCCCCTTCCAACCAGAACCCTGTCTGCCTTGTGAGTTCACACGATCCTTGAAGCAGTGAGTGAGTGGGGATATCTATATTCTTTTACCCACAATATCTTGTTGATGTCTCCTTTTGGTCTGAACTTACAGGAGTGTCCAGGTGATGCATCCACATGAGTCTGCCACATATAGAAGAGCTGGACAGAAACAGAATCTGGCAGAGTCAATATATGAAACACTAGCACAATGGCATCTCTTTCCATAAATTCCAACAAGCTGGAAATAACAGTTTAGCACAGTTCCAGGATTTTAGAATGCTTTAAGTCATCTTAATTCTATTTTATAGTTATTTCCATTACTTACAGTCCTGAAATGTGACAAATATCTATCATTTGTCTTTGTATTGGCATACATAGTTCTTTCATTTGTTCAAATCTATTTTATAACAGCTATTTGATTTTAAGGAATTTTCTGAGGGTCTTCAGTCTAACATTGCAAGAATACTCAATAGATCTCATATTCCTCCCTCACCTCATGATATCTTTTCCCTTCTTTTTATGACACACAAAAAGTGAAACACAGAGAGAAAGGGTGATAAAGCTGAAGGCACAAACATTTCAAAACCAGTTCAGTCACAATTTCTACTTTACTCTTGGATAAATTTGAAATGCTCATTTGCATTATTGTTTTTCCTTCTCAATCTATTATTTTCATGAGCATGAAAACATATTTTAATATCACTCATCTTAAAACAGAAGAAAGGGGAAGAAAAGTCATCATTTGAACTCATTCTTCCTCCAGGAATTTCCTCCATTGTATCAAAACTTCAAATCACTATCACAACTTCCTGTCCTCCAAATCTCAAAAAAACCAGTCATCAGGTAAGATTTTTTTTTCCACTTTGCAGAAAAAATTTTTTTAAAGTTATCAGTAATCTCTATGCTACTCAATCCATTGGTCAAGTTTAATTTCATAATTAGCAGCATTAGGCATACATGATCATTCAATTCCTTCTTAATTATTCCTTCCCTTGTATTCTGGGACACCATTTCCTTTTGGTTTCTCTCCTATCTTGGTCAGTGAGACTACTTTCTCAGTTTTCTTTGCTTCTTTCTCACCTTACTGCCTACTCAAATTTGTTTGACCTGTCGCTTGAGCTTTTTACTTTCTTTTTCTATCTACATTTAATTCCCAAGATTACGTCTACAAACTTTAAATTCTAACCCAGATGACTCTTCTGAATTATTTATTATTTATTTAAGACAGAGTCTCATTCTATCACCCAGGCTAGATGCAAACTCCACCTCTCAGCTTCAAGTTACTTTTGTGCCTCAGTCGCTGGAGTAGCTGGGATTACGGCATGCACCGCACCCCTGGATAATTTTTTTGTATTTTTAGTAGAGACAAGGTTTTGCCCTGTTGGTGAGGCTGGTTTCGAACTCCTGACCTCAAGTGATTCACCAGCCTCAGTCTCCCAAAGTACTGGAATTACAGGCATGAGCCACTGCACACAGTCACGATCTCCTGAATTCTATACCCAAATAGACAACTCTATATTTGGCATCATTACTTTGATGCCTAATAAGAATTACAAACTTGGCATATTTAAATATAAATGTATTCTGATGTAGCCTAAGTCATTAAACAAATATCTCCAGTTTTCTGACACATGGTAAAATAACACCCGTAGACCCCTTTTGAATATAAATGTAGAAAGTACATTTGCTTTGGCAAATGAAGTAGAAGTTATGAGTTTTGCTTTAAGATTTAGCGCATGATCCAGAGTGTTTCCCGACCTGTGCCACAGTGATCATTCAAACGCTCATCAGTGTGCAGCCTTCCTCAGCCTGCGTCTACAAGTACCTATGACAAGCAGATCTTTGCTTGTTGATTTTCTTCAGACATGTGTCATAGCCTGAAATGAATCTTTATTGGTTTTACCACCTGAGATTTTGAAGTTGCTTGTTATCACAACATAACTTAACCTATTCTGACAAATATACCTTTCTGAATGTGCTCTTTCTCTAGTTTTTTATAATTTTAGTCTGTTGCAACTTTACTCTTCTAGGCAGACCTAAAATTTTGAAATTATCCTAGACTCCTCTTTTGCTAATATTGCATATCTATCAATCACCAAATACTGTTGTCTCTGTCTTCAAAATGTATCTACTTCTCACCATTTACTCTTTGAACCTACCTTAAGGAACTATAGAATATACTATTCTTGACTGGATTTTTACAGTAGCCTCCAACTGTTCTTCACATCCTTTCCTTGTTCTCAACTGAGTAGCCATAATGAATCTTGTAAAGACAGATTATATAATTCCACTCACTGGTCAAAACCTTCCAATCACTTCCTGTCTTAACAAGTGGAAAGCCAAATTACTGCAAAACCTTTAAGGTCTGGGCTCTCTAACTTCACAGGCCCTCATCCCCAGTATACTAGCCTTCTTGCTATTCCTTTAGCATGAGCCAAATATGTTGTCCTCTCCAAGTATTTTTCCTTACCAAATCCTCTATCTAATGTATTTTTCCAGACCTTTTCTTTAATTTGTCACTCATCAGTGTATCTTCCAACATCTATAAACAGCAATTTCTTCCACTTCCAGAACCTCTTATGTTCTTATCTCCATTTATTTTTCTTCTTAACTCCGTTTATTTTCTTCCATGCCATTTATCTAGCCTGAACCTTATTTGTTTATTTATGTATTTACTTTTTTATTGTCTCTTTCATTCACTACAGTATAAGCTTTCTCAGAATAGGGCAATGGCTGGCACATAGTACAAGCTTGATAAATAAATGGTGAATTAACGGTAAATAATTTATTTGAATTTGTTAACAGCAGGAATGGAAAATAAATTTACTCTCAGAGGTCATTTATTGTCTGTTGGTTGTGATTATCTTAGGATTTGTGCAGTGGATACAGAAGTCACATCTCGGCTCAGTGGAAAGTGTATCATGATTACTTAGAGGTGTCTTCCATAACTTCAGAAAAGTTGATATTTGCCAGTCTCTAAAATTTCTCACACAAAAGTGAAACGTGTAACCTTTGCATTAAAACTTAACTCTGATTTATAGTCAGAGATTTTAAGAGATTTGCCACTCATAGTGGTGGTGGTGGTGGTGGTGGTAAAAGCAGAAGGGATATTAATTACTGACTTGATACACTTAAGAACTTCCAAAATCACTGTGGTGACCTTAGAACCCCATTTCCTCATGTATTCAGTTTCTTTCTTTCTTTCTCTTTTCATGATTTTCTCTTCTTTTGCTCTACTTTCCTATATTTCTTACTCCCCCGCCTACATTTTTGTCTTTTCTATTAAGTCATTTGGTTGCATTCCCAGATACTATTTAGCCCCACTGACAGTAATATCAACTAATGATATTTTCCCTTCTGTTCTCTTTAAAGTATGAATGATCTAATTGCCACTCATCATCAACAAATTAATTTCAAAATGATGCAATATTCTCAGACTAATATTGCATGCCAGTGCACTTCTGTCCTAAAGTAAGGCATCAAAATTACCTAATGGAATTCCAAGACTACCTTTTATGTGTGCTAGCACAGTTCTTTGCATGAAGAGATAAACATTTGTTGAATAAATGTTGTAAATAATTTGTGGCTAGCTGCTCTATCCCAATCGTTTTCTGTGGACTGCAACACATTTTAAAAGAAATTTTATGCAAAACAAAACAAAACAAAAAAGAGAATTTTGATCAAACTGTGTCAGAAACTTAGGTCTTATACAATTATAGAATTATGGTTTTGAGGCCCATACATACTTAATCAGTGCATATTGCCTCTTTATTTTAGCCTCTCTTTAGCATCAGATAGTCTGAGATCTTAAAATGGTCAAATAGCACAGTTTTACAATTATATAAATCATATCCTACATTAACATCAAGGGCAAATATCGAGTGAGAATTATCAAAAGTGATCCTTTCTGAAACTATAGAAGTAACATGCTGTTTTTAGTAATTTTTGAAAATTTTTAAAAGAAATTATTTTTGAAATATTGGAAAATTACTTTGTGTATCTAAAAGTGAGAAAAAAGCAAAACAAAAATTCTTGTATATGTAAAATAATCATGCCATTTTATATCAACATTCCCAGCATCAGTTGCTACATTAAACTAGTTCAAGTGTATATCAATTCATTCCTTATTAATACTCAAACTCTCTCAATGTTAAATCTGTAGAAATGCTAGGGATACAACACTTAGTAAGACCTTATCTTGGCCCTTAAGAAATCTACAGTCTGACAGAGAATAAAACATGTAAACCAATATTCCAGCAAAATATTTTAAAGTTCCAAGACTTTACAGAAGCCAATTTGGGGAAAGCACAAATTTTATTAAGATGAAACTGATTTAATTTAAAGTTCATTCTACTCGCGACTCCAATTTCATTATTTAATTCAACCCCAATACTTTATATATGAATTTTTCCTTGTATAGTTTGGTTTGCTTTTCTTTTATTTTAAGCCACTCAGAGCTATGAATTTTCTTACTTTTTTATGCATATATAAAGTAAGCTCTGTTTTTAGAATACTTCAAGGGATAAATAAACTGATTATTTTGACTACCACAACAAAGCTGTAGCTAATCAACTAGGCTTGATTGCTCTTGAAAGTCCATTCTCTAAAGTTAAGGAAAGTTCTCCTATATTTGTAAAATGGTCATGTAATTTAGGGACTTAAGTATGATTATGAAAGAACATTAGTTTAACCAAATACCTACAAAATGTTGCAAATAGACTTTGAACACAAACAAAACATAATCTACAAATGGGAAAATAAAAAAGGGTGGGAAATGGAAAAATCCAAAACTTTGAATGTAAAGAAAGATGTATTTTTGCACTTCAGCGACAATATAAAATAAAT
Source organism: Rhinopithecus roxellana (assembly GCF_007565055.1). NCBI lineage: Eukaryota > Metazoa > Chordata > Mammalia > Primates > Cercopithecidae > Rhinopithecus > Rhinopithecus roxellana. The sequence continues at coordinate 147,824,776 of NC_044550.1, forward strand.
ATGCGTAAGACCATAAGTGTAATATAGACATATACTCATTTTACTGAGACTAGATTTGTTTTCAAAGCTTATACAAGTTGAAATGGATATAGCTTTTCTGTGATAAACTATAGTCTAGTCCTAGCATTGACATCTAAAGACCTAAGTTCAATATATGAAATTTTGTGCTAGCCATCTTGTACTGGAAAAGTTGTTTAAGATCTGAAAATGTTAATGCTCTTGCTTTAGAGTGCAAATGTTTTACCTCTGACAGCACTGTTTCAGATCCAAATGAAATCATGTGTATAAAACCATTATATACTTTTTTAAAAATAAGATAGGTCTTGAAATATAAGGATGGATGTTTTTTCCTATTTTTAAAAATTAGAATAATACAAATTTTATATTCTTCTTTTCTACTTTTACATTGTGTTATTAAATGTTCAACAAGACTTTTCTGGCTCCATGTTATTCTATATGATGGTTGCATTACATTTTCCTTAACTATTCCACTATTGCTAAATATTTATATTGTTTTCAATTGTTCAGTTTATACATAATATTCTTCCAAACATTCTTTTTCTGGAGCCTCTGTACATCTTTGATTTTATTTTCCTTCTAAAAAATTAACAGATGAATTACTAAATGAAGAGATTATTTTTAAGGTTTTTGTTACAGATTGAGAAATTGCTTCTAAGAATGGTATTACGGATTTATAGTAAATGACAGAAGCTAGATTTGAGTCCACATATACTTAACTCTAAAACTCATGCTCTTTTCCTAACATAAAGTCCCTCTGTTGGAAAGATTATGAGTGAAGGCTAGTAGACATAGCCTTAAAAATATTACATATAAATAGAAATAGATTTATATAGCTTTCTCCTTAAGTGGTCATTGATGAGCCAAGCACATTTAGTGAATGTAACTGTCATGGAAATGGTTCAACGTTAACCAAGTATGCGTACCTCTTGTAGCCAACCTTTAAATAAGAACGCAACTTGAACTTACATAATTTAGAAGAGTAGGTGAATAGTACATCCTTTAAACTAGCTCTCTTAAGTTCACTTGCTATACACATGCATTTTTAGAAGTAGGGTGGCAGACAACTTAGCAGACAGGTTGTATTCTTTGGTGAGTGCCTGAGAAATGGCGTTTTATATTTTGAAAATATTTTACATTTATATAACCAGAATGACCCCGGTTTATAACAGGGAGTCAATAAATATTTGATAAATATTGGATAAATAAAAGAAGAGACATACATTTTGGAAATCAGACAAAACAACTGTGTGGCTGAAAATTTGAAAGCCTGATGAGAGTAATTGTCCTGATGGAAGAGCAGTTTCCTATCATGTCAAGGCAGATTTGCATGCCTCCATGGGCAAAGTGCAAACTTCTTCAGACACATGTACACATTCAATTTTTAATCTATTGAGAATATAAGTATAAAAATTAAAAGAAAATAAAATTTCCGTAACCTTTGGGCAGTGATAGACCAAAAATAAATAAATAAATAAATAAAAAAGGCTTGGAACTGTACTCTGCTTGCTAATGGAATTTCACCTCATAGAAGAGCTTGTACTAGTCCATTCTCACCCTGCTATGAAGAAATACTCGAGACTGGGTAATTTATAAAGGAAAGAGATTTAATTGGCTCACAGTTTCTCATTGCTGGGGAGGCCTCAGGCAACTTACAATATGGTGGAGAAGGAGGTGCCTTCTTCACAGGGTGGCAACATGGAGTGACTGCAGGTAGAGGTAAAGCCAGACACTTACAGAAACATCAGATCTCATGAGAACTTATGCACTATCATGAGAACAGCAAGAGCATTAGGAGATATACCTAACGTAAATGACGAGTTAATGGGTGCAGCACACCAACATGGCACATGTGTGCATATGTAACAAACCTATACATTGTGCATATGTACCCTAGAACAGAAAGTATAACAAAAAAATAGTAATAGTTAAAAGTAAAAAAAAAAAAAAAGAAAGAAAGAAAATAGCATGGGTTGAACCGCCTCCACTATCTGATTACCTCCACTCTTCCTGCTCTTGACACATGAGGATTATGGGGTTTACAATTCAAGATGAGATTTTTGGTGGGGACACTGCCAAACCATATCAGCCCTATGATATATTCTATCATATCATGTCATATCCTAGTGGTAAAACTGTGAACTTCTGAGCCAGAATGTCTGGTTTCAGATATTTGCTCTACCCCTTTGTTGCTGCTATTAGGTTTCAATGTCATTAAATGTGCTTCTAAACCACTTGTATATGTTATGTGCTAAGAGTAATACATTAGAAAATTTGATGTAAAACTGAATCATTCGCAGGAGCAAGCAAAAGACAAATTAGAGTAAGATTTAAAGGAAATATGCATGAATTACATAAATAACCAAAAATGTCTCAATATTTTTTTTCAAAGCTATGTCCTCAACATTAATCTAGGTATTGCAGTAAAACAGTGAATAAGACAGATAAAAATCTTTCCCCTCATAATTCCTATATTCTAGTCAATGAAGACATATAATACAAATATAGACTTTTTAAAAAATAAATAGATGATAGGTAAATAGTTTATTAGGGTTCTCCAAAGGAATAGAACCAATAGAATGTATAAATATGTAGAAAGAGATTTACTGTAAGGAATTGGCTCATGTGATAATGGAGGCTGAGTCTCTTGATTTGCAGTTGACAAGCCGGACATTCAAAAGGAACACTGGTGTAGTTACAGCCCAAAGGTCAGCAGGCTCAAGACGCTGGAAAAGCTGATGTTTAAGTTCAAGTCCGAAGGCAGGAAAAAAAAAAATAACAAAAACAAACAAACAAGCAAACAATGTCCCATAGCCAAAGGTAGTCAGACAGAAAAAATTTCCTCTTCTTTGGGGGAAGGTTATTGTTTTTGTTCGATTCAGGTATTCAAATGATTGGATGAGGCCTACTCACATTCAGGAGGGCAATATACTTTCCTAAAATGTTATTATCCCAAAACATCTTCATAGAACCACCCAACATAATGTCTGATCAAATATCTGGGTACATCATGGCCCAGTCAACTTAACACATAAAATTAACCATGACAGGTAGATATATAGATAGGTAGATAGAATAATTTATGAAGTGCTAGAAAGTGATAACTTGTTTGCAAAAAAAGTAAAACAAAGTGGAGAAAATTAGAAATGGCAAGGAGATGAGGATTCAATTTTAAGTCACCTTACTGATAAAATGATATTTAAAAAGACTTGAATGAGATAAGGGGATAAGTCATACATATATATGCATAAAAGCATTCCAGGCAGAGGATACAGCTAATGCAAAGGCATTGAGATTGGAGTATATTTTCTGAGTTTGATAAACAACCAAAAGGTCACTGTGGCTGCAAAGAAATGAAGAGGAGGTGAGGATGGCGATGAAAGGAAAGGCAGGTGAACGTGACCATGTAGTCAGTCCCTTGTAGGCCATTATAAGGACTTTTGCTTGACTTGAGTGAATGCATAACCATTGAAGGGTTTTGAGTAGAACAGTATCTTGGTTTGATTCATGTTGTGAAAGGATCACTGCAGTTACTCAGTGGAGCATAAGCTAGGGTGAGATGGTAGGCAAATGTGGAAGAAAAATGCCAGTTGGAGTTTAAATCTATAATATAGTTTGGCTGCGTCCCCACCCTAATCTCATTTTGAATTGTAAAAATCCCCAAGTGTCAAGGGTGGGACCTGGTAGAGATAATTGAATCATTGTTTCCCCAATACTGTATTTATGGTAGTGAATAAGTCTCATGAGATCTGATGGTTTTTTTTTTTTTTTTTTTTTTTTTTGAGACGAAGTCTCGCGCCCAGGCTGGAGTGCAGTGGCTGGATCTCAGCTCACTGCAAGCTCCGCCTCCTGGGTTTAGGCCATTCTCCTGGCTCAGCCTCCCGAGTAGCTGGGACTACAGGCGCCCGCCAAATTGCCCGGCTAGTTTTTTGTATTTTTTAGTAGAGACGGGGTTTCACCTTGTTAGCCAGGATGGTCTCGATCTCCTGACCTCGTGATCCGCCCGTCTTGGCCTCCCAAAGTGCTGGGATTACAGGCTTGAGCCACTGCGCCTGGCCCGATCTGATGGTTTTATAAATGAGAGTCTGCCTGCACAACCTCTCTTGCCTGCCACCATGTAAAATATGCATTTGCTTCTCCTTTGCCTTCCATCATCATTGCGAGGCCTCCCCAGCCATGTGGAACTGTGAGTCCATTCAATATCTTTTCTTTATAAATTTCCCAGTCTTGAGTATGTATTTATTAGCAGGGAGGGAGCAGACTAACACAGTAATTTGGTATTGCAAAGAGTGGGGTGCTGCTGTAAAGATACCTGAAAATATGAAAGTGACTTTAAAACTGCATAACAGGCAGAGATTGGAATGATTTTTGAGGGCTCAGAGGAAGCTAGGATAATGTGGGAAAGTTTGGAACTTCCTAGAGACTTTTTGAATGGCTTTGACCAAAATGATGATAGTAATATGGACAATAAAGTCCAGGCTGACATGATCTCAGATGCAGATGAGGAACTTGTGGGAAACTGGAGCAAAGGTAGCTCTTGCTATGCTTTAGCAAATAGACTGGTGGCATTTTGACCCTGCACTAGAGATCAGTGGAACTTTGAACATGAGAGAGATGATTTAGGGTATCTGGTGGAAGAAATTTCTAAGTGGCAAAGTGTTCAACAGGAAGCAGAGCATAAAAGTTTGGAAAATTTATAGGCTGACAATGCAGTAGAAAAGATAACTCCATCTGGGAAGAATTCAAGCCAGCTACAGAAATGTGCATAGGTAATGAGGACCCAAATGCTAATCACCAAGACAACAGGGAAAATGTCTCTAGGCATATCAAAGACTTTCATAGCAGCCTCTTGCATCACATGACTAAAGGCTTAAGAGGATGAAATGGTTTCCTGGGCTGGGCTCAAAGTCTCCCTGCTGTGTGCATACTAGGGACTTGGTGCCCTCTGTCCCAGCTGCTCCAGCTGTGTATAAAAGGGGCTAAGGTACAGCTCAGTCCATGGCTTCAGAGGATGCAAGCCCCAAGTCTTGGCAGCTTCCATGTAGTGTTCAGCTCACAGGTGCACAGAAGTGAAGAATTGAGGTTTGGGAACATCCACCTGGATTTCAGAGGTTGTATGGAAATGTCTGGATGCCCAGGCAGAGGTTTCCTGCAGGGGAAGGACACTCATGGAGAACCTCTGCTAGGGTAGTGTGGATGTGGAATGTGGGGTCAGAGCCCCCACGTAGAGTCCCCACTGGAGCACTACCTAGTGGAGCTGTAAGAGGAAGGCCACCATCCTCTAGACCGCAGAATGGTAGATTTGCCAGTAACTTGTGCTGCATGCCTGGAAAAGCTGCAGACACTCAACAGCAACCCATGAAAGCAGCCAGGAGGCAAGCTGCGCCTTGAAAAGCCACAGGGTCAGAGCTGCCCAAGGCCCTGGGAACCCACCTCTTGCAGCAACAAGCCCTAGATGTGAGACATGGGGTCAAAGGAGATCATTCTGGAGCTTTAAGATTTGACTGTCCCACTGGATTTTCAACTTGGATAGGGCCTGTAGCCCCTTAGTTTTGGCCTATTTTTTTCCCATTTGGAACTAGTGCATTTACCCAATGCCTGTACCTCCATTGTATCTAGGAAGTAACTAACTTGCTTCTGATTTGGCAAGCCCATAGGCAGAAGGGACTTGCCTCATCTCAGATGAAACTTTGGACTTGGGCTTTTGAGTTAATGCTGAAATAAGTTAAGATTTTGGGGGACTGTTGGGAAGGCATGATTGGTTTTGAAATGTGAGAACATGATATTCAGGAGGGGCCAGAGGTGGAATACTATGACTTGGCTCTGCCCCCACTCTAATCTCACCTCAAATTGTAATAATTCCCATGTGTCAAGGGTGGGGCCAAGTGGAGATAATAGAATCATGGGTGTGGTTTTTCCCATACTGTTTTCCTGGTAGTCAATATGTCTTTTGAGTCTGATGGTTTCATAAATGAGAGTTCTCCTGAACAAACCCTCTTGCCTACTGCCATGTAAGATATGCATTTACTTCTCTTTTGCCTTCTGCCATGACTGTGAGGCCTCCCCAGTCATGTGGAGCTGTGAGTCCATGAAACCTCCTTCCTTTATAAATTACCCAGGCTTGGGTATGCCTTATGTCCTTATTAGCAACATGAGAACAGACTAATACAATCTAGAAAAGAGATAATGGTATAGGTTGACAACAATGCATTTGATAATAAGGGATCTGATGTAGCACATCAGATGTAGGAAGAATTGAAAGTATTTCCTGAGAGAATATATGTGAGATTAAAAGTGGGTTAAAGGTTGTGTCTGAGTAACTGAAAGAATGGATTTGTCATTGGTTGAATGGGGACCACTGTATGACACACCTTTAGGTTGTAGCTGAGGATATGATTATGAGCTTAGAACTGAGCATTACAATTTTGACATGTCTATTAAGCATCAAAGCAGGGATATCTAGTAGGGTATGGACATATTGAAAAGAGGTGTTAGAGGTCATTTACACTTAAAATTCATGAAATTTGAGCTTCCAATTGAGATATAGAAAATGGTAAAGGATCATGAACCTGACTCCTGCAAAGAGAAAAAGGCTCTAAAAAATCTAGAAAATAATATATTTTTAGAACCCATCAGGAGTATAGGAAGGAAAAATAATCAAAATATCCTAATTCTTAGAAAGGAACAATCTCTGACTAGGAGAAAAGTAGCGTATAGCCACTTTCATCCCTGGTGCATGGTGAAAAGAGAAACAGCATCCTGTGTATTCAGAAGTAGAACCCAGCTAGCATACCTTAACAGGCATAAATGGGTAGGTGAGAAACATTAAAATCCTAAAATGCCCTAGATGTACAGTGAAAATATTTCTATCCACCATTTTTCTTTTTTTTTTCTACAGCCACCTGCCAACACCTGGAACAGTGGGAGTGCATCAACAGCTGGGGTAGAGCAGGACAATGAGACAGATATTTCTGAGTCACCTGGGTCTTTTGAAAGTACATGACAATTTAAAGAAGGCTGAGTGCAGGGCAATAGGGTGAGATCTTTTCAACGTGAAGAAAGTTGGAAGTTGGATTGGAGTCAATAGAGAAATCCACAGTGGTACATAGAACTGGCAACTGGGCTACAAAAAAAGAGGGAGAGGGTATAAAAGAGCAAAAGAAAGTGAAAAAGTGTGTGTGGGGGGGGGGGAGAGAGATCTAGAGTCTCAGCTGTGCTCAGGTTTCAAGCCCTGCTAAAGAGTCTCCTGATTCTACACTCAGAACTTATCAGCTTATGAAGCCAATAGTGATCTAAATCTGACTAAAGCTTCAACAAATCCTAAACCCACTTCAAGTACAGATTGGATTGGTTTAGATCCCACTTTAAAGGGCTGGCAGAGGAAAGGGCCTGCCTTTGTTCATGATAGATATTATTTACTTCAGCTACTATTATTTTTTAGCACTCAATATCCGACATGCAATTAAAAATTATGAAACAGGTGAAATAGAAAATGTGACCCATAATCAATTTAAAGAATCAGTTGATGAAAGAAGACTCACAAATGAACCAGATGTAGATATTACCAGTTGTAATAGGCCTCCTTTTCCTTGTCTCTCAAAGATCTCCACTCCTAATATTCACCCTGTTGTAGAATCATGTCTTTGTGAGTGTGGCGTGGCCCTAGCAACCCATCTCTAATAGTAGATCGATTTACAGGCATATCACTTTTAAGATTTCATTACAATAAAGAATGTGGCTTCTGCCTTAGGTTCTCTCTCTCTCTCTCTCTCTCTCTCTCTCCCTCCCCCCCTTCCTCCCTCTCCCTCTCTCTCTCTCTGTCTGTCTCTATCTCTCTCTCTTTCTCCCTCCCTCTTCCTCTTCCTCTCCCTCTCTCTCTCTCTGTGTGTCAATCTTTCTCTCTCTCTTTCTCCCCCTCCCTTTCTCCCCCACCATATGTGAGTTGGTGGAAAGTGCCACATGGCAAGGAATTGAAGGAGACATATGATCCACAGCCCTTAAGCAGCTGAGAACTTCAGTCCAACAGTCCGCAAAAAGTTGAAATCCTGCCGACAACCAAGTGAGTAAACCTGTAGGCAGATCCTTTTACAGAGGAGTCCTCTCCAAGACCACAGCACTAGCTGACACCTTGATTGCAGCCTTGTGAGAGAGCTTGAGGCTAAGCCACAGATGTATTCCTGATCCATACAAACTGTGAGATAATAAACATTTGATAAGTTAATATATTTGGGGGTAATTTGTCATGCAGTGATAGATTCAAATGCAAAAAGGAAGGAGTTTAAAATAATGAATATAAATACGTTGAAAAATCTATTGGAAATGACGAAGATATGTGTGAATAAGTTTAGAATTTTAGCAAAATAAAAATGTCAAAAAAAAGATCCACATGGAAATTCTAAAAGTTCATTTTGATTTCTTTATGGGCTCCTTCCTCCATTTGTATTAAATCCTGCCTGTTCTCTGGAAAGCTAATGAAATTTTCACAACAGGCTTCCAACTCTTTTATGTAATTGTTTTTCATTCACCAAGTATAAACAACGAAATGAGTAAAGAGAACAATGATAAATAAAATTTGTCTTCTGAAATGAAAAATTAAGAGAAGAGATTGTTCTGGTGGTGAGAAAACTATAGCATGTGTGTGTGTGTGTGTGTGTGTACCTGACTACCTACCTTCCTACCCACACACATGACTTCCATTGTTCTTTTTCTACCTGATGTGGTTTTAATAATAGGGTGAATGTATTTAAATTAAGTAAACACCCATATACAATATCAACATTGACTCTGAAATGGAGTATGTTTTTCTTACATACTCATATATGTTAATATATTACCAAAGAATCATCAAACACCAAATAAAAAGAGCCCTCAAATTGCAAGAGTCCTATGATTAGGTAATCATCAATAAAATATCTGTATTCATTGTTACTAGTTGATCCATATTACCTAGAGAATCATATAAAAACAAGCATAATAATTTTCAGTAAGGTGTTTTCATCAGCTCTTGGGAAGACAAGCCAAAAATGCTCAATATTGCACAAAGAATTGAAAACAAAAACACAAATCCCTATGTACTTGCATTGTGTCATGCTCTGTAACCCTTGGAACTGTCTACAGCCACTCACTTAAAATCAACTGTACTTTATATTAGGCAAAATCATGTTTTTTTTTTAATTTTTGAAATTCAATATCCTTTGAAGAGACTAGAAATTAGCAAGCAATATTGTATTGTTAAAAAGGAGAAAAAAATTACAAAAGCATATTCAAGCATGCTGTTTGGGGACATTTTATGTGAAATTCATTTATTGAAATGTATTTCCAATTAATACTAAAGAATCTATTACATTTTCATCCAAAATAATTAAACCATACATATATATATATATGTGTGTGTATATAATATTAAACCATACATGTGTATGGTTTATACACAAATATATGTATACACACTCACACATATATATACACACATATATAGTTAGATGAGGTAAAATTTTATCTGCACAAAACCAAAAACCATAAGAAAGAAAGTTTGTGCTAAAGCTCATTTTCAGAAAATCCTCAGTAAGTACTGTGTACTTTTGCTAAAGCAAGAACAGTACTTCTTCATTTCACCAATATATCATCAATTGGTACTAGATTTGTCATCTAAGCATGGAATTTCATTAGGGTTTTCTTTTGTACTACAACTTGTCAAACATAAAGAGCTCTCAAAATAGCTCTATTTTTTAGTGGATAAAACAATTATATGAGTAATTTTTCTTTTAGCAGGAAGTCAAAATCTGAGATTTGGGCATCTTCCTGCTTAAAATTATGATGTGATGTATTTGAAGGAAAATTCGTTTAAAGTGAATGCAAATCTTTGTGAACATGAACAAATAGAATTAATTCCTAGAAATCTTTAATAATTCTGACTCAAAATCTATTACAAAGATGTTCAAATTTATATATTCCATAAAATATATGGTCAAAAAGCACCAAATTTGCAATTTTAAATTGACTTCCTCTTATAAAGATAATGTAGATAATGCTCCAAAGTTTAAAAGGAAGATGCTATTTTGATACACAATTTAATCTTGTCAATGACTGCAATCAGAGGACACTCCATACATAAAATGAACAAACCGATTGTAACGTAAGAAAATTAAATTTTATTTACTTAGTAAAGTAGGGAAGATGTCAAGAGAGACACTTCTAAAACGATGTCATGTAAGTGAAAGCAAGTGCAGAGGTTTTATTGCTGTGTTTTGGTGTCAGAAGTTCTTAGTATGGACCTCAGAACATAGAGAGTCTTTGCGTTGGCTTATCTCTTAGGGATTGTTAGAAAATCTTTGATGATGAAATCTAATTTTCCTGGGACAGTGAGCTGAGTATACAAACATTGATTATAACTCTCACAAAGATAAGGAGCAGACAATGATTAGATTTGTCTGACTGCTTTAAAGCTACAAGATTAGGGAAGACACTTTGGCTTCTTTTTAAACATGGATGTTTCTTTTTGCTCAGAAAGAGGTATTTAATCACAACACCAAGTATTAGTGATGGCAAATATGACATTCTGGCTAGCAAATAGAATAAAATCTATCAGATTATATAATAAGAAATGGCCAAAATATGTGGACTTATGTCTCAAACCTCAAGGCATGTTGAAGATTTATCATTTCAGCTAGGTTATTGATCAATTTCTGACTTTTTACATATTTGAATAATTGTGATTGTAACAGTGTCTACGCCAATGTGATTTGAAGATTAAGAGTTAATCATTGATTGCTCTGAGTAATTTCCTGGTGTAATCTTTGATAATTTGAGGGTAAAACCCAAAATATAAGATTGAAAGATGGATATAAATAAATCTTGACTGTCTGAAAAATTCTAAGAATTCTCCCATAGACACAAGTTTTATATTTGGTAAACAAATGAAGTCTTGATGTCTATATGCATAAGACATGGGAGAAAATTACTAAATATAGATGTCCTTTAGTGTGATAGAAGTATTCGTTTTATTTATCAGTTCTTTAGGAAGAAAAAATTTTGTGTAGAGATGGAGAATAAGAAAAAAATGTGTGCTAAAAAATAGAGTTCCAATATATGTTTCCAACATTACTATGTCTTTTGCTCTTGGGAACAGCACTGTAATTATATTTTTGCCAATAAATTTTGCTGCTTCTTGTCCAAATTTTAGCATGAATGGAAGCTGATATTAATAATGTGTGACTATTTCATTTACCCAAACTATCTAGTAAAGGCAAATGATCCTCTGAAAAGTATAGGGGAATATATACCAGATTTTAATCCAGAGAAATCAGGTAGTAGATATTAAAAATAACAGTTACAGGATACAAAGCTGTAGCTGAAATGTATAATAATTGTTTGGTATACATTTGCAAAGGATAAAGAAGAATTTATTCTTAATGATTATCTACAATAGTTAAAGAAACTCTCCTCAACAAGTGCAAGAAATAAGAATTAAGTTATCAGCAATTTAAAACCATGGTCTCAGTCTGTTTTTGCTGCTATAACAGCACACTTGAGACTTGGTAATTTATAATGAAAGGAAATGTATTAGCTCACAGTTCTAGAAGCTGGAAAGTCCGAGATCAACAGGCTTGCAACCGGCAAGGGCCTTCTTGCCGTGTCATCCTATGGCAGCTAGGTGGAAGAGCAAGAGAGAAAGAGATAGAGAGAAAGGAAGCTAAATTGGCCTTTTTATAATAAACATACTCTTACAATAACAGCATTAATCAAATCATAAAAGCAGAACCCTCCTGGCCCAATCACTTCTCAAAAATCCCAGGTCCTGACACTGTCACAATGCCAATCAAACTTTAACATAAGTTTTGGAGTGGACAAACATTCAAACCATAGCATGTATATAACAGCAAAATAGAAAGAAATAGGCTAAAAAAAATTAAAGTTCTAGGAGGGGCATACACTAGTTTATGGCTCTTGGTCCTGCTACAGATATTTTGGGTGGAGGCTATTTAATGTGTCCTGCCATTGACTTTATACAAGGATCCTGGTTTAGAAGTCTTCTTCTGATGATATTCTGATCCCCAAGTATTCTTTAAGTATACTTAAAGGCTGAATGTGGTGGCTTACACCTGTAATACCAACACTTTGGGAGGCCAAGGTGGGCAAATTGCTTGAACTCAGGAGTTCAAGATCAGCCTGGGCAACATGGTGAAACCCGTCTCTACAAAAACAAAAATTAGCTGGGCACAATGGTGGACACCTGTAGTCCCAACTACTCAGGAGGCTGAGGTGGGAGAATGGCTTGAACTCAGGAGGTGGAGGTTGCAGTGAGCCAAGATTGCACCACTGTACTCCAGCCTGGGTAACAGAAACAGACCCTATCTTACTTATTTTTTTTAAAGTATATTCAATTTGAGAACTTTAGTTGGAATGCTCTTCTAGTCATTGTATAATGTTTTGTGTCTCTGTAATTTGAAAACATGGATCTTGAAATTCACCCCTTGGAATTGTACCGGTGAGTTAGTTATTCATACTATCTGATAAGATGCTTCCATTGGGAGTTGATGGCTATCATCATGTAATTTCTCTTCCAAAACACCAAGCCCCCATGTTTTAAGTCATTACATGTTTCTTGGAAGAATGCTGGAAATAGATTGCTGATAGGGTTTGGCTGTGTCCCCACCCGAATCTCAACTTGAATGGTATCTCCTAGAATTCCCATGTGTTACGACAGGGACCCAGGGGGAGGTAATTGAATCGTGGAGGCCAGTCTTTCCCGTGCTATTCTCATGATGATGAATAAGTCTTATGAGATCTGATGGGTTTATCAGGGGTTGCCACTTTTGCTTTTTCCTCATTCTCTCTTGTCACTGATATGTAAGAAGTGCCTTTCGCCTTCTGCCATCATTGTGTGACCTTCCCCAGCCACATGGAACTGTAAGTCTCGTTAAAACTCTTTCTTTTGTGAATCACCCAGTATTGGCTATGTTTTCATCAGCAGTGTGAAAACTAACTAATACAGTAAACTAGTACTAGTAGAGTGGATATTTACTCAATACCTGTACCAATATTGTATATAAGAAGTAACTAGCTTGCTTTTGATTTTATAGGCTCATAGGCAGAAGGGACTTGCCTTGTCTCAGATGAGACTTTAGACTGTGGACTTTTGAATTAATGCTGAAATGAGTTAAGACTTTGGGGACTTGTTGGGAAGGCATGATTGGGTTTGAAATATGAGGACATGAGATTTGGAGGAACCAGAAGTGAAATGATAGGGTTTGGTTGTGCCCCCACCCAAATTGCAGCACGAATTGTATCACCCAGAACTCCCATGTGTTGTGGAAGGAACCCAGGGGGAGGTAATTGAATCATGGGGGCTAGGCTTTCCCGTGCTATGCTCATGAGAGTGAATAAGTCAAACGATATCTGATGGGTTTGTCAGGGGTTTCCGCTTTTGCTTCTTCCTCATTCTTTCTTGCTGCCGCCATGTAAGAAGTGCCTTTTCCCCTCTGCCATGATTGTGAGACCTTCTCCAGCCATGTGGAACTGTAAGTCCAATTAAATCACTTTCTATTGTAAACTGCCCAGTCTTGGGTATGTCTTTATCAACACTGTGAACATAGACTAATACAACTGCTCAGACAGTTACATGTCAAGATTTATTATACTGTATAATTGTTTTGGTCATTTAAATTTGCAGCCTAATAGGTTCTAGGACCAAAAATAATATTCTTAAATGCATAGATTAACTGGTTACTAACTCATAAAACTATATGTAATAGAACTATTTCCTTGATTTACTGTTTATCAACTTTGCCTGCAATATAAAAAGTTACAATATTTTTTGGTATAATCTGTCTAGATAACAAAGTTTGATGTATTCTTTTTTAATAGTTATGCCCTAAGTTATTTAAGAAAACAAGGTTTTCTTACTCATAAGAGAGCTCACATTTTTACAGTTATATTCTCTAAATGTTTTATAATCACTTAGATTAAATAGGAAACCAGGTATTCTTTCTTGGGCACATGTAATCCTATATTAATCATATATTTAAATATCAACACTTGTTGATTTTTGGTTTCAAAAATTGGATCCTAATTACAAAAAAATCCATAGAATTCAATTCAATTTGGTAATCTCTTTTGCATGTAAAACAATCTTTGAGATTTTTTTCCATAACTTCTGGAAATTTACAGAATAAGGAATAAGAAAAATCACATTATCTGATTACAAACAATGCTATAAAGACATTGTCACCAAAACAGCATGGTATTGGTATAAAAACATGTGCATAGACCAATGGAACAGAATAGAGAACCTAGAAATAAAGCCAAAAGCAGCCAGCTAATCTTTGACAAAGCAGACAAAAACATAAAGTGGGGAAAAGACACCCTATCCAACAAATGGTGCTGGGATAATTGAGCAGCCACGTGTAGGATAATGAAACTGGATCCTCATCTCTCACTTTATATAAAAACCAACTCAAGATGGATCAAGAATTTACATCTAAGGCCAAAAACTACAAAAATTGTAGAAGATTACATTGGAAAAGCCCTTTAAAGATTGGCTTAGGCAAATATTTCATGACCAAGAACCCAAAAGAAAATGCAGCAAAAACAGAGAAAAATAGGTGGAACTTAAGAGCTTCTGCATGGCAAAAGGAACAGTTAGCAGACTAAACAGACAACCCACAGAGTGGGAGAAAATCTTCACAATCTACACATCCAACAAAGGACTAATATCCAGAATCTACCAAGAACTCAAACAAATTAGCAAGAAAACTACAATCTCATCAAAAAGTAGGCTAAGGATATGAATAGACAATTTTTTTTTTTATTATACTTTAAGTTCTAGGGTACATGTGCATAACGTGCAGGTTTGTTACATATGTATACTTATGCCATGTTGGTGTGCTGCACCCATCAACTCGTCAGCACCCATCAATTCATCATTTATATCTTGTATAACTCCCCAATGCAAGCCCTCCCTCCTTCCCCCTCCCCCCTCCCCATGATAGGCCCCAGTGCGTGATGTTCCCCTTCCCGAGTCCAAGTGATCTCATTGTTCAGTTCCCACCTATGAGTGAGAACATGCGGTGTTTGGTTTTCTGTTCTTGTGATAGTTTGCTAAGAATGATGGTTTCCAGCTGCATCCATGTCCCTACAAAGGATGCAAACTCA
The DNA here is from genome assembly GCF_007565055.1 of Rhinopithecus roxellana. Classification (NCBI taxonomy): domain Eukaryota; kingdom Metazoa; phylum Chordata; class Mammalia; order Primates; family Cercopithecidae; genus Rhinopithecus; species Rhinopithecus roxellana. The sequence goes on from NC_044550.1 coordinate 147,839,947, forward strand.
TCCTTTTTTATGGCTGCATAGTATTCCGTGGTGTATATGTGCCACATTTTCTTAATCCAGTCTGTCACAGATGGACATTTGGGTTGATTCCAAGTCTTTGCTATTGTGAATAGTGCCGCAATAAACATACGTGTACATGTGTCTTTGTAGTAGAATAATTTATAATCCTTTGGGTATATACCCAGTAGTGGGATGGCTGGGTCATATGGTACATCTAGTTCTAGATCCTTGAGGAATTGCCATACTCTTTTCCATAATGGTTGAACTAGTTTACAATCCCACCAACAGTGTAAAAGTGTTCCTATTTCTCCACATCCTCTCCAACACCTGTTGTTTACTGACTTCTTAATGATTGCCATTCTAACTGGTGTGAGATGGTATCTCATTGTGGTTTTGATTTGCATTTCTCTGATGGCGAGTGACGATGAGCATTTTTTCATGTGTTTGTTGGCTGTATGAATATCTTCTTTTGAGAAATGTCTGTTCATATCCTTTCCCCACTTTTTGATGGGGTTGTTTGTTTTTTTCTCGTATATTTGTTTGAGTTCTTTGTAGATTCTGGATATTAGCCCTTTGTCAGATGAGTAGGTTGCAAAAATTTTCTCCCATTCTGTAGGTTGCCTGTTCACTCTGATGGTAGTTTCTTTTGCTGTGCAAAAGCTCTTTAGTTTAATTAGATCCCATTTGTCAATTTTGGCTTTTGCTGCCGTTGCTTTTGGTGTTTTAGACATGAAGTCCTTGCCCATGCCTATGTCCTGAATGGTACTACCTAGATTTTCTTCTAGGGTTTTTATGGTATTAGGTCTAACATTTAAGTCTCTAATCCATCTTGAATTAATCTTCGTATAAGGGGTAAGGAAAGGATCCAGTTTCAGCTTTCTACTTATGGCTAGCCAATTTTCCCAGCACCATTTATTAAATAGGGAATCCTTTCCCCATTTCTTGTTTCTCTCAGGTTTGTCAAAGATCAGATGGCTGTAGATGTGTGGTATTATTTCTGAGGACTCTGTTCTGTTCCATTGGTCTGTATCTCTGTTTTGGTACCAGTACCATGCTGTTTTGGTTACTGTAGCCTTGTACTATAGTTTGAAGTCAGGTAGCGTGACGCCTCCAGCTTTGTCCTTTTGACTTAGGATTGTCTTGGCAATGCGGGCCCTTTTTTGGTTCCATATGAACTTTAAAGCAGTTTTTTCCAATTCTGTGAAGAAACTCATTGGTAGCTTGATGGGGATGGCATTGAATCTATAAATAACCTTGGGGAGTATGGCCATTTTCACGATATTGATTCTTCCTATCCATGAGCATGGTATGTTCTTCCATTTGTTTGTGTCCTCTTTGATTTCACTGAGCAGTGGTTTGTAGTTCTCCTTGAAGAGGTCCTTTACATCCCTTGTAAGCTGGATTCCTAGATATTTTATTCTCTTTGAAGCAATTGTGAATGGAAGTTCATTCCTGATTTGGCTCTCTGCTTGTCTGTTACTGGTGTATAAGAATGCTTGTGATTTTTGCACATTAATTTTGTATCCTGAGACTTTGCTGAAGTTGCTTATCAGCTTAAGGAGATTTTGGGCTGAGACGATGGGGTTTTCTAAATATACAATCATGTCATCTGCAAACAGGGACAATTTGACTTCTTCTTTTCCTAACTGGATACCCTTGATTTCTTTCTCTTGCCTGATTGCCCTAGCCAGAACTTCCAACACTATGTTGAATAGGAGTGGTGAGAGAGGGCATCCCTGTCTTGTGCCAGTTTTCAAAGGGAATTTTTCCAGTTTTTGCCCATTCAGTATGATATTAGCTGTGGGTTTGTCATAAATAGCTCTTATTATTTTGAGGTACGTTCCATCAATACCGAATTTATTGAGCGTTTTTAGCATGAAGGGCTGTTGAATTTTGTCAAAAGCCTTTTCTGCATCTATTGAGACAATCATGTGGTTCTTGTCTTTGGTTCTGTTTATATGCTGGATTACGTTTATTGATTTGCGAATGTTGAACCAGACTTGCATCCCAGGGATGAAGCCCACTTGATCATGGTGGATAAGCTTTTTGATGTGCTGCTGAATCCGGTTTGCCAGTATTTTATTGAGAATTTTTGCATCAATGTTCATCAGGGATATTGGTCTAAAATTCTCTTTTTTTGATGTGTCTCTGCCAGGCTTTGGTATCAGGATGATGTTGGCCTCATAAAATGAGTTAGGGAGGATTCCCTCTTTTTCTATTGATTGGAATAGTTTCAAAAGGAATGGTACCAGCTCCTCCTTGTACCTCTGGTAGAATTCAGCTGTGAATCCATCTGGTCCTGGACTTTTTTTGGTGGGTAGGCTATTAATTGTTGCCTCAATTTCAGAGCCTGCTATTGGTCTATTCAGGGATTCAACTTCTTCCTGGTTTAGCCTTGGGAGAGTGTAAGTGTCCAGGAAATTATCCATTTCTTCTAGATTTTCTAGTTGATTTGCGTAGAGGCGTTTATAGTATTCTCTGATGGTAGTTTGTATTTCTGTGGGGTCAGTGGTGATATCCCCTTTATCATTTTTTATTGCATCTATTTGATTCCTCTCTCTTTTCTTCTTTATTAGCCTTGCTAGCGGTCTGTCAATTTTGTTGATCTTTTCAAAAAACCAACTCCTGGATTCATTGATTTTTTGGAGGGTTTTTTGTGTCTCTATCTCCTTCAGTTCGGCTCTGATCTTAGTTATTTCTTACCTTCTGCTAGCTTTTGAATGTGTTTGCTCTTGCCTCTCTAGTTCTTTTAATTGTGATGTTAGAGTGTCAATTTTAGATCTTTCCTGCTTTCTCTTGTGGGCATTTAGTGCTATAAATTTCCCTCTACACAGTGCTTTAAATGTGTCCCAGAGATTCTGGTATGTTGTATCTTTGTTCTCATTGGTTTCAAAGAACATCTTTATTTCCGCTTTCATTTCGTTATGTACCCAGTAGTCATTCAGGAGCAGGTTGTTCAGTTTCCATGTAGTTGAGCGGTTTTGATTGTGTTTCTTAGTCCTGAGTTCTAGTTTGATTGCACTGTGGTCTGAGAGACAGTTTGTTATAATTTCTGTTCTTTTACATTTGCTGAGGAGTGCTTTACTTCCAATTATGTGGTCAATTTTGGAATAAGTGCGATGTGGTGCTGAGAAGAATGTATATTCTGTTGATTTGGGGTGGAGAGTTCTATAGATGTCTATTAGGTCCGCTTGGTGCAGAGATGAGTTCAATTCCTGGATATCCTTGTTAACTTTCTGTCTCGTTGATCTGTCTAATGTTGACAGCGGAGTGTTGAAGTCTCCCATTATTATTGTATGGGAATCTAAGTCTCTTTGTAAGTCTCTAAGGACTTGCTTTATGAATCTGGGTGCTCCTGTATTGGGTGCATATATATTTAGGAGAGTTAGCTCTTCCTGTTGAATTGATCCCTTTACCATTATGTAATGGCCTTCTTTGTCTCTTTTGATCTTTGATGGTTTAAAGTCTGTTTTATCAGAGACAAGGATTGCAACCCCTGCTTTTTTTTGTTCTCCATTTGCTTGGTAGATCTTCCTCCATCCCTTTATTTTGAGCCTATGTATGTCTCTGCATGTGAGATGGGTCTCCTGAATACAGCAGACTGATGGGTCTTGACTCTTTATCCAGTTTGCCAGTCTGTGTCTTTTAATTGGAGCATTTAGTCCATTAACATTTAAGGTTAATATTGTTATGTGTGAACTTGATCCTGCCATTATGATATTAACTGGTTATTTTGCTCGTTAGTCGATGCAGTTTCTTCCTAGCCTCGATGGTCTTTACATTTTGGCATGTTTTTGCGATGGCTGGTACCGGTTGTTCCTTTCCATGTTTAGGGCTTCCTTCAGGGTCTCTTGTAAGGCAGGCCTGGTGGTGACAAAATCTCTAAGCATTTGCTTATCTGTAAAGGATTTTATTTCTCCTTCACTTATGAAACTTAGTTTGGCTGGATATGAAATTCTGGGTTGAAAATTCTTTTCTTTAAGAACGTTGAATATTGGCCCCCACTCTCTTCTGGCTTGTAGAGTTTCTGCCGAGAGATCTGCTGTTAGTCTGATGGGCTTCCCTTTGTGGGTAACCCGACCTTTCTCTCTGGCTGCCCTTCAGATTTTTTCCTTCATTTCAACTTTGGTGAATCTGGCAATTATGTGTCTTGGAGTTGCTCTTCTGGAGGAGTATCTTTGTGGTGTTCTCTGTATTTCCTGAATTTGAATGTTGTCCTGCCCTACTAGGTTGGGGAAGTTCTCCTGGATGATATCCTGAAGAGTGTTTTCCAACTTGGTTCCATTTTCCCCCTCACTTTCCGGCACCCCAATCAGACGTAGATTTGGTCTTTTTACATAATCCCATACTTCTTGCAGGCTTTGCTCATTTCTTTTTCTTCTTTTTTCTTTTGGTTTCTCTTCTCGCTTCATTTCATTCATTTGATCTTCAATCGCTGATACTCTTTCTTCCAGTTGATCGAGTCGGTTACTGAAGCTTGTGCATTTGTCACGTATTTCTCGTGTCATGGTTTTCATCTCTGTCATTTCGTTTATGATCTTCTCTGCATTAATTAGTCTAGCTGTCAATTCTTCCACTCTTTTTTCAAGATTTTTAGTTTCTTTGCGCTGGGTACGTAATTCCTCCTTTAGCTCTGATAAGTTTGATGGACTGAAGCCTTCTTCTCTCCTCTTGTCCAAGTCATTCTCTGACCAGCTTTGATCCGTTGCTGACGATGGGCTGCGCTCCTTTGCAGGGGGAGATGCGCTCTTATTTTTTGAATTTCCAGCTTTTCTGCCCTGCTTCTTCCCCATCTTTGTGGTTTTATCTGTCTCTGGTCTTTGATGGTGGTGACGTACTGATGGGGTTTTGGTATAGGTGTCCTTCCTGTTTGATAGTTTTCCTTCTGACAGTCAGAAGGACTGTCTGTTGGTCTGTTGGAGATTGTTTGAGGTCCACTTCAGACCCTGTTTGCCTGGGTATCAGCAGCAGAGGTTGCCGAAGATAGAATATTGCTGAACAGCGAGTGTACCTGTCTGATTCTTCCTTTGGAAGTTTCCTCTCAGGGGTGTACTCCACCCTGTGAGGTGTGGGGTGTCAGACTGCCCCTAGTGGGGGATTTCTCCCAGCTAGGCTACTCAGGGGTCAGAGACACACCTGAGCAGGCAGTCTGTCCGTTCTCAGATCTCAACCTCCGCGTTGGGAGATCCACGGCTCTCCCCAAAGCTGTCAGACAGAGTCGTTCGCGTCTGCACCAGCTCCCGCTACTTCCCCTGTTGGTCTTCAGCTGTGCGCTGTCCCCACAGGTGGAGACTACAGAGACAGGCAGGCTTCCTTGAGCTGCTGTGAGCTCCACCCAGTTCGAGCTTCCCAGAGGCTTTGTTTACCTACTTAAGCCTCAGCAATGGCGGGCGCCCCTCCCCCAGCCTCGCTGCTGCCTTGCGGATAGATCGCAGCAGACTGCTGTGTTAGCAGTGAGGGAGGCTTCGTGGACATGGGACCCTCCCGGCCAGGATTGGGATATATTCTCCTGGTGTGCCTGTATGCTTACAGCGCAGTATTGGGGTGGGAGTTACCCGATTTTCCAGGTGTTGTGTGTCTCAGTTCCCCTGGCTAGGAAAACGGATCCCCTTCCCCCTTGCGCTTCCAGGTGAGGCGATGCCTCGCCCTGCTTCAGCTCTCGCTGGTCAGGCTGCAGCAGCTGACCAGCACCGATTGTCCGGCACTCCCTAGTGAGATGACCCCAGTACCTCAGTTGAAAATGCAGAAATCACCGGTCTTCTGTGTCGCTCGCGCTGGGAGTTGGAGACTGGAGCTGTTCCTATTCGGCCATCTTGCTCCGCCCCCTACTGAATAGACAATTTTTAAAAGAAGATATACAAATAACCAACAAACATGAAAAAATGCTCAACATCACTAATGATCAGGGAAATGCAAATCAAAACCACAATGCAATACCACCTTACTTCATGAGAATGGCCTTTGTGTGTGTATGTGTATATATATACATGTGTGTGTGTGTATGTGTGTGTGTGTGTATATATATATATATACACACACACAGTGGGATACAGTGAAAAGGGAAAGCTTTTACACTGCTGGTGGTAATGTAAACTAGTACAACTACTATGAAAAACACTGTGGAGCTTACTTAAAGAGATAAAGGTAGAACTACCATTTTATCCAGCAATCCCACTACTGGTTATCTACCCAGAGAAAAATAAGTCACTATACAAAAAAAATACTTGTTTACAGATGTTTATAGCAGTGCAATTTCCAACTGCAAAATGTGAAACCAGCCCAAATGCCCATCAATCAGTGAGTGGATAAAGAAACTGTGATATATATATATATATATATGAATATATATCCATATATATGTATATATATATATACATATATGATAGATATACACATATATAAATACACAGACACACACACACGTGCACGCGCACACACACACACACACACATATATATGTCTCATGCCTGGAAGTTCAAGAGAGAAATCTTAGGCTTTTTTGGTATGTAAAAATTATACAGGAAGAATTATCAAATAGGAAATAAGGTTTAACTTCCTCTGAGTTATATTTGTATGCATGTATTATTCATATGTGTTCCAAAATTGTATGAGATTCCTAAAAGTCTAATGTATCTTGGTAAATATTATCAATAATAATAATTATTATTATTATTGTGAATGATAGCATACACAAAAAGAAAATGACCAAATTTCTTCCTCAATTTTATCTTTAACCATGGCCATTTTAAATCTTGTCCTATTCTTTCTTGGGGAGTTCCTTTAAAGTTTTGCAGAGACCTAGGAACCCACTTTATTGGTCAAACAATGTAGTTTATTTATAACCTATGGCCAACCGTTCAGCTTTTCCATTTTGCATGCCACATTTAGTCCTCTGAACTGGTGGAATGTACAAATGGAATTTAAAAAAAATGGTAAAGTTATAGAAACCTTGAAACTTCCCTGGTCTAATAATCTTTTACTGATATTACTTAACTTATGTTCTACTCTGTTGGAAAACATCAGCTTTCTCCTTTTGAAATAATAACAGAAAGACCCACATTCCTGGATTTAAGATCCTTCAAACCAGCTCCACTTAAAGGTAATATTCTTCATTCTTGCCAAAGTCTTATATAGCTTATCACTAAAAAATATTTAAATTGGTTTAAAATGCTTTAACACTGAGGACCTGGGAGATAAAGACATCAAAGATCATGGCCTTTGACCTGGGGTTTTTGTGTATTAGAAATGCTATCAAATAAAGGAATCCTTGCAACTTCATTTGAAGTGGCCATATCAGGTATTAAAAAACGAAACTTTTGCAGCTAAATTCAAAGGCATATACTCATGAACTAATATTTTTCACTTAAGAAAATGTAGCTCCAGCTAAGTGGATGTCTTCCATCTATAGAGATCTCCAGCTGAAGCTGATCTGCAACCAGTCATATCGATCTTGCTCAGGATGATAAATAGAAACTCAGTTCAAAAGGATCACTCGAAAGGCTCAATTTCTACAAAGCATTAGAAGGCAAACCCCTTACATGATTTATTTGATTGGTTACCTTCAGGAATAGGAACCCTTTTTAGACCTGGATTTGAAATGATATTAATAATTATTTTCATTGCATCATAGCTTTGAATCATAAATAGATTATGGTTTGTGTTTTTAGATGTCTAAAGTCAACAGCAAGAACTGAAATCATGACAGCTAGACACTCAGAAATGATCCTACATGCCTTGGCTCTTTGTAAGTGGATGACCTGACTGAGATTCTCTTGCACTGTCCCTTTGAGATGCCAATCAATTTGGCCTAACTTTTTAAGTTATAGTACCTCTCCTCTTTGCATTTGACATGAGACTAAATTACCTGAGAATGATCCTCTCTAACAATGTAAGACAAACTTACATATAAAATAACAACGCCATCAAAAAGCACGCAAAGAATATGAATAGACATTTCTCAAAAGAAGACATGCATACAGCCAACAGGCACATGAAAAAATGCTCATCATCACTGGTCATCAGAGAAATGCAAATCAAAACCACAATGAGATACCATCTCACACCAGTTAGAATGGCAATCATTAAAAAGTCAGGCAACAACAGGTGCTGGAGAGGATGTGGAGAAACAGGAACACTTTTACACTGCTGGTGGGATTGTAAACTGGTTTAGCCACTGTGGAAAACAGTATGGCGATTCCTCAAGGATCTAGAACTAGAAATACCATACGACCCAGCCATCCCATTACTAGGTATATACCCAGAGGATTATAAATCATGCTGCTATAAAGACACATGCACACGTATGTTTATTGCAGCACTATTCACAATAGCAAAGACTGGGAATCAACCCAAATGTCCATCTGTGACAGACTGGATTAAGAAAATGTGGCACATATACACCATGGAATACTATGCAGCCATAAAAAAGGATGAGTTTGTGTCCTTTTAGGGACATGGATGCAGCTGGAAACCATCATTCTCAGCAAACTATTGCAAGAACAGAAAACCAAACACCGCATGTTCTCACTCATAGGTGAGAATTGAACAATGAGATCACTTGGACTCTGGAAGGGGAACATCACACACTGGGGCCTCTTATGGGGAGGGAGGAGGTGAGAGGGATGACATTGGGAGTTATACCTGATGTAAATGACGAGTTGATGGGTGCAGCACACCAACATGGCACAAGTATACATATGTAACAAACCTGCACATTGTGCACATGTGCCCTAGAACTTAAAGTATAATAAAAAAAAAATCACCAATGTCTTCAGAAAAGAAACATCTTCATCAAGAGGGAATAAATAAGACTGGGCACCGTGGCTTATGCCTGTAATTCCAGCACTTTGGGAGGCAGAGGTCAGGGGAATGACTTGAAGTTAGGAGTACTGTACCACTCTGGACAATATGGTGAAACCTCATCTCTAATAAAAATTAGCCGGGTGTGGTGGTGCACACCTGTATTCCCAGATATTCAAGAGGCTGAGGTATGAGAATTGCTTGAACCCAAGAGGCAGAGGTTGCAGTGTGTCAGGATCTCACCACTGTACTCAAGCCTGTGTGACAGAGCAAGACTCTGTTAAAAAAAAGTTGGTGGGGGGGGGGCAGTAAGTAAGAAAAAAAATTGTAATAATAGTTTAGAGAAGTCTGAGTTATGTGAAACAGGCAAAATTTGTCAGGCCCAGAGATCTAAGTATGAAACTTCATTGTCCAGGGACATTTGTTTGAAGAAATTTTGTTCTTTCTTTCCTTTCCTGTAGTTTCCAGACTACCTAGATATATTACCTAAAATGTTATCCCAAGTTACAAATGTAACTCTCACCCATTATCTTGATAATGTGGTTTTGGTTAAAGAAAACCATAAATGTAGAAAGCCCAAACTCCATTGCATGACTCTCTCTTGAGTATGCCCACTCTCCCCATTCTTGAGTGTGTACTTCTTGTTTGGCAATAAATCTCCATACTTTCACTATTTTCTGACGAGTCCTTGAATTACTTCTCATGATGGTTTTAAGAGCTTCGACACTGGTCATGGTCAAGGTCCCACCAGCATTTGGAGACCATCCCTAGCCCACAGATATTGCCTCCAACTATTCTCCCTCAATTTAGAAATTGATTATATTAAGTTTTCTTATTTTATATTGCTATTAAATTATTTGATAAGTCCATTAAGAATCTCGTCTCTTGTTTAGCAGGATGTGATTTGTTACCATGGTATAAATGGGAATACTGATTAAGCAACCAGGTCTTTCCTGGATTGTGCTATTTGAGAATGATGAACATTTAACCAGGAATGACCAGTGATGGGGTACAGAAAATAATTCCCTAAAATACAGTACTTGGACATGCTGAGTGCTTTTGAAAATGGAAAAACTTCAGAATCAAGATTCATCTAAACTTGTCTTTCCCTCACCCTTCGTGTGCAAGTGGAGACTCTTTATAATTTTCTTATCTGACCAAGGAAGCTTCTTACCAAAGAGAAGCACAATTGCCTTCAATCTCCTCTCTGAAATCTCATAATCTATTTCAGAATAGAAGACTGAGGAATGGCATCACACCTGTATGGATTTTTCAACAAAATAATGCCTGACTGGCTCATTAAAATTTCAGAGAGAATCACTTACAAGTTAATTTCTGTTTCCCTTGTCTATCTATTCTCCCCAATAATCATTATCTGTCCCTTGAACAAATTGTCTACATCCCCCATCTTCTCGCTTCCCTGTGAACAAGAATACATAATTTTGTACTCCACTGAGGGATTGAAGCAGTCACTGATTTTCCCCTTATGTGTTAATAAATGTATATGCCTTTTCTCCTAATAATCTGTCCATTTTCAACTGATGTTCATGAACCTTCAGAGGGCAAAGGAAAGTTTTCCCCATGGCCCAACACCAGCCATTTTAAAGGAGTTAAATTTGGTTTCATGAAGTCAAATACTTTCAAAGCCCTTACCAGGAAAATTGACCTATTACCTGACTTATAAAGTCCAGCCTTACAGGTAGTAAGGGAGGTCACCTCTAGCAGGTCAAATACCTTAGGATATTTGAGGACTTTGAGAAGAGATGAAAATCATCCAAAGTTATGGATGCTCGATATGGTTTGGCTCTGTGTCCCCACCCAAATCTCATGTTGAATTGTAACCCCCAATATTGGAGGTGGGACTTGGTGGCAGGTAATTAGATCGTGGGGGTGGTTTCTGATAGTTTAGCACCATCACTCTGGTTTTGTCTTATGGTAGAGTTCTCAGGAGACTTGGTTGTTTAAAAGTGTGTAGCATGTGCCCCTTAGGTCTCTTTGTACTTCTCCCGCCATGTAAGATATGACTCCTTCCTCTTCACCTTCTACCATGCAGGCCTTCCCTGCCATGCTTCCTGTACAGCCTGCAGAACTGTGAGTCAACTAAACCTCTTTTCTCTATTAATTACCCTGTCTCAGGTAGTTCTTCATAGCAATGCAGGAACAGACTAATACAGTATCTTATTGTCAAATATCAACAAGAAACTTTTTCAGGCTTGAATTAGCTTTCTAGGTTCAACATAGCAAATAATGGAGGCTCCTAAAAGTCTAACCTGAGACCCCTTTTGACAACTTACAGCAAAGAAAATTAAAGAAGACCTATGTAATATATTAAGATTCTTGCTGTACCTCTCAAAATCAGGCCATATCTAATGAGACCAGCTGTATTCTGTAGAATATAATAATATTTCTTTAGATTATTCTTTAATTAAATGGCCAGATCTATGAAAACAATTTGTACTTCAATGGAAAGCTATGCTTTATCTAGAACACCCTATTTCTGCTTAGTTTATTTCTAGTCTTTCATTGACACTAAGCTGTTTTACAACCCTTTTTTGTTGTAGATAAATTATAGGAATGCAATTTATTGTCCATAGGCAAGCTAATAAAATCTGTCTAGTAGAGGTTTAGTTGATTTTGCTTACCAATGTGAGGAAAAAATGCACCCAAAATTTAGTTTATATTTGTACATTCTTAATCTATAGACTTTCAATATTTATATTCTCTTTTGAACCAAATGTAGCATCTTACCAGTTCTCTCATTAATCAGCTAAATAATATCTTTAACATTTGTTCATTTTTATATCTATATAAATGTTATGATTTTATAATTTTGATGTTTTGAAGTTTAATTTTTGATATACTATAATAATTTTTCTGCTTTCTTACCACTTTGGTTTGAAAATGTATAGTCTTTCATTTCCCCCCAAATTTAGCATCTTATCAGTGGATTTTAGCCTTTAAGTTATAAAAACAAGAACTTTGTTTTATCCTATGGATTCTGCAATTCCATTTACTTAAATATTAAAGAAATAATCCGGGGAAGATACGTTACACAAATTAATAAACTTTCTTATTTTTAAATGAAATTCAAACATAATAAATGTTTTTAATGTGCATAACACAGGTTTAATTCCAGCAGTCATCTTGTGAGGCAGGAATATTATTATTTTCATTTCAAATGGAATAAAAATAGTGTTTAAAAGGCAGAGTAATAATCCAAATTTGCACAACTATTAAATACCTAGAAAATAGAATTGAAGTGATACAGTGGGCCATATGAAAATCATCCATTGGTTCAGACTATTAATTTCCTTCTCATTTCACATATCTCCCCTTTCTTATATCACATAGTTTTCTGGGAAAGGATATGACAAAATCTTTCACAATATGCCTGAATGACAGGTAAGTCCTGAAGTCTGCCTTTCTAAGTGGTATTTTTGTTTGCAATGCATTATGGCTAAGTAGAGGTAGGAGCTTTAAAACACTTCGTGTGAATTCTTAAGCTTAGCTTACTTTTTTTTCCGAGAATATTATTATGCACAATCAAGCAGTCAAAAGTTAGCTCCCTAACCATCACTAACACTACTTGCTAATAAAACAAAGCAGAGTTTATTTCTTACCAATGTAAGGGAGAGTGCTACCTTGCAAAGCTTCAGTAGCATCTCAGAGGGAGAAGTCAAGGTCAGAATGTACTGAGAATTGGATGTTTGGTTTATGGCAGGCCTTTCAATGCAGGCAGTTGACTGATATTGAATCAGAATCATGATACAACAGTTTAGAGTTTGTGGAAACAGCAAACAAAGATTTTGAGGTGAGAGATTCAAAGAATCTTAGGGCACAAATTCTCTGTTTATGTTTTTATTTGAAAAGTTGACAGGCCTTTCAGGTGATTCCTGTACTGAACAACTAAATAATATTCTTAGGCAGTAGAATGCTGGAAAAATAAAATCATGTTGCTGAAGACATAGCAAAGTCATGTCAATGTAAAGATAAAAGTGTGGTTTCAGTTTTCAGGGTCCAGGGTGAGTGTGGGGATAGCTAGTTTTACTTCTGAAAAATAAGAGGCAATGAAGGAGAAAAAAGTTATTTTTGAAATGTTTAAATAATTACTGTTTATGAAATTATTTAAGATCATTTATACCTCCTGCCTTTTAATCTCTGTGTAAGATTTCTGTAACATGCAAAGTAGATTTCAACCTTCACAAATTAGAGAGACAGGGGATACATTAGGTAATGAAAACAAGGATAATAAATCATTTTCTTAGTCTAATGACAATCTAGTAATATTAGAAAAACAATTGACGTAAGAAGCACAAAATATTTAACAGCAAAACAAAACAAAATGTAAATTCCCAGAACTGAGGACTTTCTAAAAATGCTCATATTTTATTCAAATTAATCTCTTAAAATGTGGTATAATTAATATAGCTTGTACCTTGTTATCAACACAGTGCCATGTCACATTTCTGTCTCTTCAGGTTTCTCTAGAGCTCTAATAAAAGAAATATGTTCATAAAAATTCTCATATTAAAACAAGAGAATAAGATTTTAAGAATAGGGTAATCTCAGATATCTCTCTTTGTCAAACAAGTTGGAGAGGTTATTTACTAGATTTGTGTGTGTGTGTGTGTGTGTGTGTGTGCACATGGTGTCTGAAATGCTGAACTTTACTTGTGTCCTGTGTTCTAAGAAAATGTCTATTTAAAATTTCTCCCAAATCCCCTACATCACCCTTTGTTTTCAAGGAAAGCACACTAACAGCAAGGGCCATCCACACTCACATATTCCAAGATAAGACCTTTCTCCATCACCCTTCATGACTTTCTTAAGAATTGCCAAAGATTCCCATGTTTGCCGGCCTCCAATGTATCCAAAGGCCCTCCCTTCCCTTTGAGATCTTCTTCATTGAGGCCTGTTGTCTATATTGCAATAAGTGATTATTGAATAAAATAATCTCTGTAACTGTGGGATCGTCTGGTGCTATATATGCATGTATACATGGAGATAGGCAGATAGATATAGTTGATAGTTACAAATAGCTCCACCATATTGGACTTTTCACAGGGATGAAATCGATAGATTTTCTCTTTGATATCCCAACAATGCCTGCTTTCAGCCTCTATGCTGCTATCTCATCATTCACAAACACAAAGTGAAGCAGCATAAAGGGACACATTCAAAATATAAAAAATGATACTATTTTATACAGATTTTGTTCTCATTCTATTTACACATATGGAGCAGCTGTGAAAAAAAATAGTATGGGCTTTGGCATTTGAACAATAAGGCCTTCAATTTTAGTTTCTCAGTTCCTTAGCTTATGACTTTGGAGAAATTACCAAGTCTTGCTCTACTCTCCCATAAAATGAAAATAAAATAGATCATATGAAAATATTTCTTAACCCATATAAAATATGTACAAAGTTCCTGGCAGAAAGTGGATGTTAGTATTCTTTCATCCTCATTCCCAACTGTGCTTTATTCTATCAATTTATGAAGAACTATATCTCCTAATTAATTCACTTATATTAAGTTATAAATAAATAATAATGACTGAAGTGATTGAAACTGCCTTTGCAAAAATTATAACTGAGAAAATTATGATGCTGAAAGAGATCTGACCTAACTGACTCTGTCTTACTTCCAACCTCCAAACTGTCCTTGTTCATTCCTGGATGTAGGCCAAACTAACTTTGGGAGGAACTTACTCTACAGATTAACTTTGAAATGAAGATGATAACAGCTTTTTCCCAAAACAGACCCTCTTCCTGCCTAGGGACTAGGCTGCCTTTGCTGGACTAACAAATTAGCCACGAGATTAGAGATTATGATTTAGGAGTCATGCAGCTGGAAGCTACAAGTTTCTGAACCTCCTCAAATAGCTCCTGGGGATAACATCACTATTGTGAAACCTAACATCAGTGCTTGAGGTATTTTGCAGACCCTGTACTTGATGGATTGGCTGGTACGACCCAGATCAATGAAATGTCTCATCTGGTTTTGTGGTCCTCACCCAAGAACTGACTCAGTGCAAGAGGACAACTTTGACTCCCTATGATTTCATCCCTGATCTAACCAATCAGCACTCCTGACTCACTGGCTCTCTATCCATCAAATTATCCTTTAAAACCCCAGTCCCTGAGTTTTTGAGGAGACTAATTTGAGTAAGAATAAAACTCTGGTCTCCCATAGAGTTGGCTCTGCATGAATTAAGCTCTTTTTCTATTGCAGTTTTCGTTTTGATAAATCAGCTCAGTCTAGGCAGAGGGCAAGGAGAATTTGCTGGGCAGTTGAATTTTGCCCCTATTATTGGTATTTGATTGTAGACATCAACAGAGCTATAATCAAGCCAAAACACATATAATATAATATAATTGCATATAATATATAATATAGTCAAGCCAAAACATATATAATACCTAATGTAGATACCATGATTCTCAATAGAGAATATAAAGATGCTCCCCAAATCAGGGGTATTCTCTACCTCTGTAAAATCAACCAATGCATTAATTTGAATGGGTAGATACAGCTACTCATACCTGCTACATATTTCTTTCTCTAGTCTGTCTTAATTATTTTGAGTTTGTGACAGTTTGTCAAATATATGACTTGGGATTTTTTTATAAATGATTGTAAGTAAACAATCAACCCATGTGATCAACATACATATGGCAAAATCAAACAAAGATTACTGGGATTGTAAAGGCCTAATAATAGGAACACCAAATCACCTCAGATATAACAACCTAGTTTGCCACTGAGATTGTCATTCACAAAACAAGGGCCGTGTTAATAATCACTGTCATCATTGTAGTTGTCATGGCATGCCTACCAGGGCTCTTTTTTTAAAATAACAAATTAACAGGCATTAAGATTAACCTATCCGGTGCGACATAAACTATTCTGGAATTACCTGAAAAGTAATGGTTAAATCTCTGTAAAGTAATATAAAATGGGGTGGGGAATGGAGACATATGCCCTTTAAAAATATAAATAGGCCGGGCGCGGGCTCAAGCCTGTAATCGCCAGCCTTGGGAGGCGCAGAGCGGGCGGATCACCAGGTCAGAGATTCGAGAACCATCCTGTCTACACTGTGAAACCCCGTCTCTACTAAAATACCAAAAACTAGCCGGCGAGAGTGGCGGGCGCCTGTAGTCCCAGCTACTCGGGAGGCTGATGCAGGAGAATGGCGTAAACTCGGGAGGCGGAGCTTGCAGTGAGCTGAGAGTCTGGCCACTGCACTCCAGTCCGGGCCGACAGAGCGAGACTCCGCCTCACAAAAAAAAAAAAAAAAAAAAAAAAAAAATAATAATAATAATAAAATAAACGAGGACGCTAGAATATTCAATCATTTATTAGGGTGAGCATACTAAAAGTGTTCCAGAAATCAAAGAAAATAAAGCAAAGTGATATAAGTTAATATAATTGTATTAGTGGCTTTCAGGGCCTCGAGGCCAGCCATTCAAAACTAGACATTTGGCTCTGTATTTTATTCACAGTAAACTATTAGTTTGATGAAGAAAACTAAAATATTTTTATTTTATTTATATTTATTTGACATATTTGGATATGGCTGTTCAGGGTGTCTGCACACAGAAGTAACCCAGCAAAGCTGCCTTTTGTGGGGAAGATATGAATCTGTAGAGAAAACAAAGGGAAGTAAACAACAGATGCATACAGGTTTCTTTGAGGCCCTCCCTCCTTTGTCCAGTCTAGGAAAGATTAACTAAGAATCTGACTACCTTTAAATATCTGACTGAAGCATTTACCATTGGCTGCCATCTGTTCTTTCAGAGGGCTGTGACTTGTAAGATTTCATCTGCATAAGATCACCTTTGCTAGCTAGGCCTTCTCTCCCTCCCATAACGTGTTTGGCCACCATAACCCATTCTTGTTAAGCTTCAAGCTTCTATTCTTTCTGTAACTTCAAGATAACATAAAAATGTCAATTATCTCATCTTTTTTTGTTTTTGAAACGGAGTATCCTTTTGTCATCCAGGCTGGAATGCAGTGGCGTGATCTCAGCTCACTGAAACCTCCACCTCCCTGCCTCAGCCTCCCAAACTATCTCACCTTTTCTCAGTTTTTATATTCTATATAACTCCCATGTACACATGGCATGTAAATGCCTTTTTTTTCCTGGTAATTTCTCTTATAGTTTCTTTTATAAACTCAAATTATCAAAACTTCAAGAAAAAAATTAAAATGTCCCATAATGAATAAATAATTTGTCAACAAATATTTGAATGATTGCACATAAATGTAGATAAGATAAAACTCTCATTATTAGATTTTATTTCATTTTGACAAATATGTCAGTTAGGTTAATGCCAAGAAAGCAGAAAATAATTGCATATAGAAAAGGACTAACCAAAACCACAGAA
Organism: Rhinopithecus roxellana; assembly: GCF_007565055.1. NCBI lineage: Eukaryota > Metazoa > Chordata > Mammalia > Primates > Cercopithecidae > Rhinopithecus > Rhinopithecus roxellana. The sequence continues at coordinate 147,857,133 of NC_044550.1, forward strand.
ACTGAAATTATAATTAATTGTAGGATTATGTACGAAACATCCTTGACAATACCATTGAGGGATAAGATGAATGGATGAACTCAAGCATCATTTTAAAATTATGCATATACATTTCTTAGGAGAAACATATATAATATTGAAGTTGTCAACATTAAAATAATGGAAATACCTCATATAACCCATATACACATTTACTATGTACCCATACATATACACATTTACTATGTACCCATACAATTTTAAATGTAAAAATAAAATAAAATCAAAATAATCACAATAATCAGAATCTAGTTCAAACAAGTTTATTCAAGAGCAAAGCTGAAGATGGCTGTATTAGTCTGTTTTTACACTGCTATAAAGAACTATCTGAGGATGGGTAATTTATAAAGAAAATAAGTTTCATTGACTCAGAGTTCTGTATGGACTGAGGAGGCCTCAGGGACTTCACAATCATGGCAGAAGGTGAAGGGAAAAGCTAAGCACATCTTACGTGGAGGCGGGAGAGAGAGAGAGCACAGGAGGAACTGCCAAGCACTTCTAAACCATTAAATCACAAGAGAACTCACTCACTATCACAAGAACAGCACAGGGAAAACCACCCCCATGATCCAATCACCTTCTACATGTGAGGAACACAATTCTAGATGAGATTTGGGTGGAGACACAGAGCCAAACAATATAATTGGCAATCCTGGAACCATACACTCCAAAGGAATGGGGTCAGTATTTTGAAGTTGTAAAGGTTAAGGTCATACTTATATAGGCATACATAAGGTCAAGGAGTTCCCATGTTACAGAATCAGTTGTCAATATTATACAAAGGATAAATTAAAACAAAGAGTGATAATAATTGGATTATGAAGAAATCAGGCCTGGAAGATCAATCCAAAAAGAGATCAGCCTATATAAGTGGTGACTTTATGAACATCTCAGAAGTCAGTGACAAGTACTACTAATGTCATATACTGATCAAGAATGAATCTCATAATCATGTGGCAAATCCAACAATCTGATCGGTTCCCTCCAGTGGCAACACTTTGGGATAATTTAACCAAAGTGTTATCATGCCAGTCTATGCTTTGGGACAGAAAGGCAACTATAAAAAATTTTATAAAATACATTTTAGCTAATTTAAGGAATTTAGTTAAAACAAGCAAGGCAAAAGTTCTGCTTTACATAGGATGGTAACAATCATCAATGTTCCTAAGATAACAATAATAAGAGCTACTATAAAATAAATATAAGCATTCATTCACATACATGCCTCCTCCCGTGTCTTGGGAAAGCTGACCACCTCTGATGTCATCTCCTTCTCATCATGGCATCAGTTTATCTTAAGTCAGAGATCATCTTCCAGTGAAAAGATTCATCCAGGAGATTCAATTTTCTTTTCTAGAGAGGTAAATCCAGGTGTCTATGCCTTTTAATTTAGCAATATAAGTACTCCTTATTTGGTAAAGTTCAGTCCATCTTATTTGGAGAAAGTCATTTACAATGTATTATTTCTAGCAGACAAAATCTAGCAGACAGAAAATCCATGATCTTTGAGATTTTTGTTTCCTGGGAGCTCACTGTGAAAAGATTATTTTGCCAATCCATAATTTTTAATTAATTGTTGAATAAGACTCTTAGATAAATGACTTTTTTTTACTATTAAGAAAGCAAAGTTTTCCCGTCTCTACTAAAAAATACCAAAAACTCGCCGGGCGAGGGGGCGGGCGCCTGTAGTCCCAGCTACTCGGGAGGCTGAGGCAGGAGAATGGCGTGAACCCGGGAGGCGGAGCTTGCAGTGAGCTGAGATCCGTCCACTGCACTCCAGCCTGGGCTACAGAGCGAGACTCCGTCTCAAAAAAAAAAAAAAAAAAAAAAAGGCAAAGTTTTAAAGACATAATTTCATAAATCTGTCTGTTGTAATTTCAAATGAAGATGATCAGTGTTTACTAAAAGGAGTTGATCTTAAGTTTAACAAAACCAATGGAAGAGCTTTTGGCCAAATAATTTTGAAAACCTTGGTTGATTTTGCCAATTGGTTTTGAATATCTATTTGTGCTTTCTACTAATCCAGATTTCTGGGGGTAATAAGCACAACAGAAAAGTTGCAGGCCAGATTTACTACTGACTGAGTGAAGTGATTTGTCCAATAAAATGAATGCCTCTGTCACTGTGAGTTTCCAAAGGAAATCCCCAGTCAGAACGTTTTCTAAAAGGATTTTACCATTGCTAACGCCATTTTTCCTCTGTGTGGAGATGCTTCTACCCAATGAAAAAACATACAACTCATTACCAGTACATATCTGTAGTCTTGTGAGGGTGGCAGCTAGATAATGATGGCCTTTCAGAGATCCTTGGGTATAGGAAAGTGTCCTTAGAATCCATGTATAGTTTTCCTGGATTATAATTTTGGCAGGTGTGACATCTGTTGTCTACCTTATAAACTATGGTCAGAGAAAGTTCTATAAATGTATTGGCTCCAAGCAACAATTTTGTCAGGACTCCAGTGAATTAGATTACACACATACGTTAAAAAGGTAACTGTAGTTCAGCAGAAGGTATGAACAAATCATTTGGCCTGTACCACATTTCATCTTTGAGAAGTATTTTTACCCTTGTGTTTCCCCACCTTTTTGTTCTGATTTTGGAGCTTTGAGTTGAGTTAATTTTATGTCAAATTCAGATGATTTCTTAAAAGTTAATACAGGTTGTTTTTCTTACAAATGTGCTTAGAGCAGTATTCTTTGCCACCTATCCGCTCACTTATTTCCTCTGCTTTCTGTGGCATTTCATTTTGAATGATACAGACTTCTAATATTGGCCAGAGATTTTGGTAATATTATGGCCTCTAGTACTTTTGAAATAAAATGTTTATGTTTTATTGATTGACTCAGAGAAATTAAGAAACCTTTGTGCTTCCATTACATTCGAAAATCAAGGACTTCTCCAAATTTTGAATATAGTGTGAGTTCAGCAATGCCACTGCAGAATGAGGGACAAAGATATTAAGGGGTATTCCCTTTTTAATTTCTTCAGCTGCCTTAACTCAGTGGTCCAGGCACCAAGGACAGGTTTCATGGAAGACAATTTTTCCATGGACCGGGGTTGAGGGATGGTTTCAGGATGATTCAAGTACATTACATTTATTGTGTACTTTATTTCTATTATTATCGTATTGTAATATATAATGAAATAATTATGCAACTCACCACAATGTAGAATCAGTGGGAACCCTGAGCTTGTTTTCCTGAAACTAGTTGGTACTATCTGTGGGTGAGGGGAGACAGTGACAGGTCATCAGTCATTAGATTGTTATAAGGAGCACATAACCTAAATCCCTTACACATGCAACTCACAATAAGGTCCCTGCTCCTATGAGAAATCTGATGCCGCTACTCATGTGATATGAGGCTTACCCTGGTGGTAATGTGAGCAACGGGGAGTGGCTGTAAATACAAATGAAGCTTCACTCAATTGCCTACTGCTCATCTCCTGCTGTACTTCACAGTTCCTAACAGGCCAAAGACCATTCCCCATCCATGACCTGGGGACTGGGGACTCCTGCCTTAACTAAAATAGCAGCAGCTGATATGGCTCTCATACAAAGTGGCAATTCTCTAGATACAGGGGATAATTGTTGTCTACAATGCCATGCAGGTTTATTTTGATCTCTGTGTTTTTGAGTTAGGACCCATAAAACATTTCACTCCCTTTCATGTATAAATAATGAAAATGGAAATTCATAATTTGGATGACCCAAAGCTGAGATGTTAGTAAGGTCATTTTTTGATCATTTATAAAGTTAGTCGATTTTCTTTAACACAATCTAGAAAGTCTGGCATTTCTTGTTCTAAGACAGCATATAGGGGCCAGGCTTTTAAAAATAAATAAGGATTCAATTTCTACAATACCATGCTCTTTCCAAAAACTCTCTCAATTGTTTCTACATTCTCAGTGGCTGAAAAGCTAAAATTTCTTTCAACTTGTCTAGATTCATAGAAAGTCCTTCCTTAGATATTAGGTGTCCTGAGTACTTTAGTTGATTTTGACAAGATTGAATGAGGTTTTTTAGATGCCGTATGATATAGTTTCGCTTTGTCTCCCTACCCAAATCTCATGTTGAATTGTAATTCCCAATGTTGGGAGTCGGAGGTGATTGTATCACGGGGGTGATTTTCCCCCTTGTTGTTCTCATGATAGTAAGTTTTCATGAGATCTTTTTTTTTTTTTTTAATAAAAGAGTGTAGCACTTCTCCTTTCTCTCTCTCTCCTGCCACCATGTGAAGACATGCTTGCTTTCCGTTTGCTCTTCTGCGATGATTGTAAGTTTCCTGAGGGATCCCTAGCCATACCTCCTGTGTAGCCTGTGAAATGGTGAGTCAGTTAACCTTCTTTTCTTTATAAATTACTTAGTCTCAGGTAGCTCTTTATAGCAGGATGATTATGAACTAATATACCTTATAATCTTTTAGTGCCAATTGTTGTAACAGGTATATTCTATCCACTATGGAAGCCCATTTGTTCTCTGAGCAAAAAAGTAAATTATCTACATATTTCATTAAGATAGACATCTCAATAAAGTCAACATCTGAGAAATCTGTTTTTAGTATTTGTGAAAAGTGAGTTTGGCTCTCAACATATCCTTGAGTCATGACTGTTCAAGTATATTGTCTGTTTTTCCAAGTGAAGGCAAAGAGAAACCGGCCATCTTTACCTCTAGTAATGCTAAAGAATGTACTCCATGTCTATGTATGTAAAAAATTATGCATTATATGGAGTAACTATGAGTAGGAAATGAGAATTAGGCACTACTGGATACTGTGGAATTATTATGTTATTTAATGCTCTCAAATTCTAGACAAATTTTATTTTACTCTAAGTGATTTTTTTTTAACAGGAGGATTGGTGTATTGTAGGGGCTTGTACAAGGAATGTTAAGTCCTCTCTTTTATATAATGTAAAATTATAGATTATAATCATTCCAAGGCTTCAGTTCTCAAGGCACACTGTGTTTTTCTCTGTTTTATTTTTTATTTTGCATTCAGGTGGTACATGTGCAGGTTTGTTACATGGGAATATTGCATGATGCTAAGGTTTGGGCTTCTAATGATTCTCTTGCCCAAGTAGTGAACATAGTACCTGCTAGGTAGTTTTTACACCCTTACCCTCCTCTTCTTTCATTTTAGAGTACCCAGTTTCTACTGTCCTCAACTTTGTGTCCATGTGTACCTAATGCTTACCTCCTATTTATAAGTAAGAACATGCAGCATTTGGTTTTCTTTCTCTGCAGTAGTAATTCATTTAGGATAATGGCCCCAGCTGCATTCATGTTGCTGCAAAGGGCATAATTTTGTCATTTTTATGACTGCATACTATTCCTTGGTTTATAAGTGCCATGTTTTCTTTATCCATTCCACTGTAAATGGGCACCTGGGATGATTCCTTATTTTTGCCATTGTAAATTGTGCTGCAATAAACATACAAGCACATGGGTCTTTTTGGTAACAGCAATTTATTTTCCTTTTGGCAAATACCCAGTAATGGGATTTCTAGGTCAAATGGTAATTTTAGTTTTAGTTTTTTGAGAAATCTTCAAACTGCTTTCTACTGGGTCTAAACTAATTTGTATTCCCACCAACAGTGTATAAGTATTTCCTTTTCTCCACAACCTCCCCAACATCTTCTGTCTTTTGACTTTTGAATAATATCCATTCTTACTGTTGTAAGATGGTGTCTCGTTGTGGTTTTGATTTGCATCTTTCTGAAGATTAGTGATGTCGACTTTTGTTCATGTTTGTTGACTGCTTGTATGTCTTCTTTTGAGAAGTGTATGACTGACATTCGGAAGCAGGTTTTATAAGTTCATTTGAATTTTTATTGAAATAGGTGAAACAGTTTATCAGTGGAGGACTTTGAACACAATTGATCAGACAATACAATAGCAGGCTTTGTAAGTCTTCATTGCTTAATAATTTAGTGTCTTCAATGTCAAGATGAATAGTACTTGAATTCAATTTTGAAAAATGTTTGCTAATTTTTTTGTTATATCTGTTAATTCTGTTTTATCATTCATTAATTTTCTTTTTTTTTCTGAATTCAGAAAAGTGAAACATTTCCCATGCATAACATTATTTGGAGAACTCCTCAAAGGAATGCATGCAATTGTGCTACTATGTCTATTTTGGAACAAGATTAACTGCAATACACAAATTCATTTGACAAACTGACACTTAAAAATAACTTCAGCCAGGTGCGGTGGCTCAGGTCTGTAATCCCAGCACTTTGGAAGGCCGACATGGGTGGATTACCTGAGGTCAGGAATTCAAGTCCAGCCTGGCCAACATGGTGAAACCCCATCTCTACTAAAAATACAAAAAAAAAAAAAAAATAGCCAAGCATGGTGGTGGGCACCTGTAATACCAGCTACTCGGGAGGCTGAGACCAGAGATTTGCTTGAACCCAGGAGGCAGAGGCTGCAGTGAGCTAAGATTGTGTCATTGCACTCCAGCCTGGGTGACAGAGTGAAACTCCATCTAAAAAAAAACTAATAAACAAACAAACAAAAGAATTTAATTCAAAGCATCAAAAACTTTTGTTGATATTTTATTTTATTTTACATTTAGAGAGTACACGTCAATGTTTGTTACATGGACATACTACATAACGGTGAGGTTTGGGCTTCTAGAGGACCCATCACTCAAACAATGAACATTGTACTCAATAGGTAATTTTAAAAGCCTCACCCCGCCTAATACCTTCCCTGCTTTTGGAGTCCTTAGTGTCAATTATTTCCATCTTTATACCCATATGTACCCATGTTTAGTTGCCACTTATCAGTGAGAACATGAGGCATTTGAACATGTGGCCTCCACATCCATCTATGTTGTTGCAAAAGACATAAGTTGATTCTTTTTTAAGGCTGCAAAATATTCCATGGGGTATATTTAACACATTTTATTTACTAAATCAACTGTTAAAGCATCACAAAGGGGGAACTATGAAAACATATTGAAGATAAGTGAAGATGTATATTGAATATAACACCAATTGCACATGCCACATAAAAACATGGACAAATAGCCTTGTAAGACATATGAATCATAACCTACCCCAACTATAACCCTTCCTAAGCAGACTGCTGCACACTTTGCTTTATGTCATAATTGTCTTATAGTCTGTTTGTGCTCCACTCCAACGCCATGAAGACTGGACTAGCGAATAATACCTAAATCAATGATTTGGCAATTATTTTACAGTCTGGCTAAATGGAAAATTTATAACAGTTAAATTCTTTTTTACAAATTTCATCTGCAAGCCTGCAAGCCAGACTTTTGTCTCTTATGAAAGGTGTGGGTCTGCCATTTCATGATTTTTGTTGTATGTAATGAATAAGGAGAGAGAGGACATAATAAAGGAGAAGATAAAGAAACGGAAGAGAACAGAAAAGAAAAGGGGAATAATGGATGTGAGAAGAGAAGGAAAGAGGCAAATAGAAAGATAGGCTTGAACACACTGGATATGAGATTTACAAAGCAGTGAGTGACTGTACTATGAGGAGATATAGAGCAGAAAGGAAAGCACTCAGCTAAGAAGATGAAGACGATGCACTCATTGTATCTGTGGAATAAGAAGTGGACATGTGAAGAGTAAGACCATGTAATGTGAGAGAGCAAAAAAATGGCCCTGCCTACAGTTATCTGGTACTGGAAAGTTCTATTTAGAAATTATTTTTCTGAGCAACAAAATGTAGAAGACATCATAAAATATGAGGAATGCTGTTTACCCTTACTTGGTAATCTGTGTTCATAATTGTGTTACAGGAAACACCCTAGAGGGTAATATAAAACTTGTTTTTTAGCAGGGTGCTGTGTCTCACACCTGTAATCCCTGCATTTTGGGAGGTCAAGATGGGAGGATCGCTTGAGCCCATGAGATTGAGACTAGCCTTGGCAACAAAATAAGACCTAGTCTCCACCGAAAAATTAAAAAATTAGCTGTGTGTAATGGTGCTCACCTGAAGTCCTAGCTACTTGGGAGACAGAGGCAGGAGGATCACTTGAGCCCAGGTGGAGCCTGCAGTGAGCGACACTCATACCACCAAACTTCAGCCTGGGTGATAAAGTAAGACCCTGCATGAAAGAAGAAGAAGAAGAAGAAGAAGAAGAAGAAGAAGAAGAAGAAGAAGAAGAAGAAGAAGAAGAAGAAGAAGAAGAAGAAGAAGAGAAGGAGAAGGAGAAGGAGAAGGAGAAGGAGAAGGAGAAGGAGAAGGAGAAGGAGAAGGAGAAGGAGAAGGAGAAGGAGAAGGAGAAGGAGAAGGAGAAGGAGAAGGAGAAGGAGAAGGAGAAGGAGAAGGAGAAGGAGAAGGAGAAGGAGAAGGAGAAGGAGAAGGAGAAGAAGAAGAAGAGAGAACGGGAAGGGGAAGGGGAAGGGGAAGGGGAAGGGGAAGGAGAAGGAGAAGGAGAAGGAGAAAAAAAACAAATCTACACATAGTGACACAAAAGGGGAGATTGGGTTTAGTTTGGTTGATGATCAAATACAATTTTTTCTAAGTATTCTCTCAGTTTCAATTAACTATGACTAGCAGTTTATTTTGTTAATCATTTCAAAAAATCAGCACCTGGATTCATTGATTTTTTGAAGGTTTTTTTTTTGTGTGTGTGTGTGTCTCTATCTCCTTCAGTTCTGTTCTGATCTTAGTTATTTCTTGTCTTCTGCTAGCTTTTGAATTTGTTTGCTCTTGCTTCTCTAGTTCTTTTAATTGTGATGTTAGGGTGTCTCTTTTAGATCTTTCCTGCTTTATCCTGTGGGCATTTAGTGCTATAAATTTCCCTCTAAACACTGCTTTTGCTATATCCCAGCGATTCTGATATGCTGTGTCTTTGGGAGTGATGGATATGGGAAGAGAAGGAAAGAGGCAAATAGAAAGATAGGCCTGAACACAGAGGATCTGAAATTTACAAAGCAGTGAGTGACTATGCTAAGAGGAGATTAGAGCAGAAATGAAGGCATCCAGCTAAGAAGATGAGGAGATGTTATCTTGTTGATCCAGAGCACCATGGCCTACTCATGGTTGTACAGAAGTTCTTTTGAGGCACTGAACATTGAGAAGCACTTGACACTGGCCACCACCTTCTCAATGCTGATCATCTCCATGCTATAGGCCATCATGGGGCATCCACATTCGCCATGTGGGCACTCATCATAATGGGTGCGTGACTGAGGTCAGACTCTGTTATAGGGGTGCCATCACTCTCCATCACATAGATACCTTACAGGACAGGTCCTGGATGACAGACTGGTGTCCCTGTAAGGTGGCCACCTGGTCCCCTTTCAGGATGAGACTGCAGATGCAGCAGTACAGCTCCCTGGACAGGAGAAGCTGGATAACAGGCAGCTTAATGTACTCCTGCTCATACTGGGTGATGGAAAGGGTCACTGAGGTCCTCGGGGATGTTATATTGTTCAAGGGCACTACTGTTTGCATTATGTATCAGGAGCAGGAATCCAGTCCCTTTACACTCTAGTTGAATATCAGTAGAGTCCACCAACAGGCACTATACACAGCCAGGAATATCAAAGATTCCAGAATCCAGTTTATAGTCCTGTAGAAAGAAACCAGCGACTGTAAACTGCAGTCATTGGTTTCAAAGAACTAATTTATTTCTGCCTTAATTTAGTTTATCTACCCAGTAGTCATTCAGGAGCAGGTTGTTCAGTTTCCTTGTAGTTTGCAGTTCTGAGCGAATTTCTTAATCCTGAGTTCTAATTTCATTGTGCTGTGGTCTGAGAGACTGTTTGTTATGATTTCCATTCTTTTACATTTGCTGAGGAGTGTTTTACTTCCAATTATGTCGTCAATTTTAGAATAAGTGCGATGTGGTGTTGAGAAGAATGTATATTCTGTTGATTTGGGGTGGAGAGTTCTGTAGATGTCTATTAGGTCTGCTTGGTTCAGAGCTGAGTTCAAGTCCTGAATATCCTTGCTAATTTTCTGTCTTGTTCATCTATCTATATTGACAGTGGGGTGTTAAAGTCTCCCACTATTATTGTGTTGGAGTCGAAGCCTGTTTGTAGGTCTCTAAGAACTTGCTTTATGAATCTGGGTGCTCCTGTGTTGGGTGAATACATATTTAGGATAGTGAACTCTTGTTGCATTGATCCCTTTACCATTATGTAATGCCCTTCTTTGTCTTTTTTTCATATTTGATGGCTTAAAGTCTGTTTTATCAGAGACTAGAATTGCAACCCCTGCTTTTTTTGCTTTCCATTTGCTTGGTAAATATTCCTCCATCCTTTATTTTGAGCCTATATGCGTCTTTGCACGTGAAATGGGTCTCCTGAATATAGCACACCGATGGGTCTTGACTCTTTATCTGATTTGCCAGTCTACATCTTTTAATTGGGGCATTTCACCTATTTACATTTAAGGTTAATATTGTTATGTGTGAATTTGAACCTGTCATCATGATGCTAGCTGGTTATTTTGCACATTAGTTGATGTCGTTTCTACATAGTGTCCTTAGTCTTTATATTTTGGCATGCTTTTGCAGTGTCTGGTACCAGTTTTTCCTTTCCATTTTTAGTGCTTCCATCAAGAGCTCTTGTAAGGCAGGCCTGGTGGTGATAAAATCCTACAACATTCACTTGTCTGTAAAGGATTTTATTTTTCCTTTGCTTATGAATCTTAGTTTGGTTGGATATGAAATTCTGGATTCAAAATTATTTTCTTTAAGAATGTTGAATATTGGCCCCACTGTCTTCTGGCTTGTAGGGTTTCTGCAGATAGATTGCTGTTAGTCTGATGGACTTCTCTTTGTGGGTAAGTTGACATTTCTCTCTGGCTGCCTTTAACATTTTTTCCTTTGTTTCAACCTTGGTGAAGCTGATGATTATGTGTTTTGGTGTTGCTCTTCTCAAGGAGTATCTTAGTGGTCTTCTCTTCATTTCCTGAATTTGAACACTGGCCTGTCTTGGTAGGTTGGAGTTCTCCTGGATAATATCCTGAAGTGTGCTTCCAACTTGATTCCATTCTCACCATCACTTTCAGGTACACCAAACAATTGTAGATTTGGTCTTTTCACATAGTCCCATATTTCTTGAAGGCTTTTTTTGTTCCTTTTTATTCTTTTTCCTCTAATCTTGTCTTCACATTTTATTTCATTAAGTTGATCTTCAATCTCTGATATCATTTCTTCCACTTGATCAATTAGGCTATTGATATTTGTGTATGCTTCACGAAGTTCTCATGCTGTGTTTTTCAGCTCTATCAGGTCATTTATGTTCTTGTCTAAACTGTTATTCTAGTTAGCAGTTCCTGTAACATTTTATCAAGGTTCTTAGCTTCCTTACATTGGGTTAGAACATGCTCCTTTAGCTCAGAGGAGTTTGTTATTACTCACCTTCTGAAGCCTACTTCTGTCAGTTCATCAAACTCATTCTCTGTCCAGTTTTGTTACCTTGCTGTTGAGGAGTTGTGATCCTTTGGGGGAGAAGAGGCATTCCGGTTTCAGAATTTTCAGCATTTTTGTGCTGATTTTTCCTCATCTTAGTGGATTTATCTACCTTTGATCTTTGATGCTGAGGACCTTTGGATGTGGCTTTTCCATGGGCATCTTTTTGGTTGATGTTGGTGTTGATGTTGATGTTATTGCTTTCTGTTTGTTAGTTTTCCTTCTAACAATCAGGCCCTTCTTCTGCAGGTCTGCTGGAATTTGCTGGAGGTCCACTCCAGATCTGTTTGCCTGAGTATCACCAGTGGAGGATGAAGAACAGTAAAGATTGCTTCCTGCTCCTTCATCTGGAAGCTTCGTCCCAGAGGGGAACTGACCAGATGCCAGCTAGAGTTCTTCTGTATAAGGTGTTTGTTGGCCCCTGCCAGGAAGGGTCTCCCACTCAGGAGGCATGGGGGTCAGGGACCCACTTGAGCAGACAGTCTGTCCGTTAGCAGGGCTTGAGCGCTGTGCTTGGAGATCCACTGCTCTCTTCAGAGCTGGCAGGAAGGAACATTTAAGCCTGCTGAAGCTGTGCCCACAGACGGCCCCTTCACCAGGTACTATGTCCCAGGGAGATGGGAGTTTTATCTCTAAACTCCTGACTGGGGCTGCTGCCTTTCTTTCAGAGACACCTGGGCTCTGCTCAGTCTGAACTTCCCAGTAGCTTTATTTACACTGTGAGGGGAAAACTGCCAACTTAAGCCTCAGAAATGGCAGACGCCCCTTCCCTCACCAAGCTCCAGTGTCCCAGGTTGACTTCAGACTGCTGTGTTGGCAGCGAGAATTTCAAGCCAGTGAATCGTAGCATGCTGGGCTCTGTGGGGTGGGACCCACTGAGCAAGACCATGTGGCTACCTGGCTTCAGCCCCCTTTTCAGGAGAGTGACTGATTCTGTCTTGCTGGGGTCCCAGGTGCCACTGAGGTACGAACAAAAACTCCTACAGCTAGCTCAGTGTGTGCTCAAATGGCAGCCCAGTTTTGTGCTTGAAACCCAGGGCCCAGATGGTGTACGCACCCAAGGGAATCTCTTGGTCTGTGGGTTGCAAAATCCATGGGAAATGCATAGTATCTGGGCTGGATAGCACCATCCCTCATGGCACAATCCCTCACAGCTTCCTTTGGCTAGGGGAGGGAGTTCCCTGACCCCTTGCATTTCCCAGATGAGGCAATGCCCCATCCAGCTTTGGCTTGCCCATGGTGGGCTGCACCCACTGTCTAAGCAGTCTCAATGAGATGAACAGGGTACCTCAGTTGGAAATGCAGATATAATCTGCCTTCTGGGCTGGTCTCCCTGGGAGCTACAGACTGGAGCTGTTCCTATTCAGCCATCTTGCCTGGAACTTCTATTTTTCTCTTCAGAATAAACAACAACAAATAAAGAAATTGTATCAATTTAAATATTAAAAGATGGGAAGAATTCTTAAATAATGACAGAAAACTGGGTTGCCAAACAGGAATACTTACTGAAATATATGTACTAGAAATTCTATATTTGAAAGAAAATTTTTGTGCTTAGTTTTTCTAAAAATTATTCTTTATATTGGTGGTTTTTAAATACCTGCTTTAACATGGACACATAGAAAATAATTTTACACATAATTGGTATCTAGCAATCAAAACATTTTACAATTAACATTTTAAGAAAATCACTATTAATATTTTAACAGCTTTGAAAATGACCTCCATAAATCTGACATCATTTCATTTTAATTATAAATTATCCAATATGTATTTCTAAGAGATACAACATTTTTTTACAATGATCTCAATGCTATTATATGCCTGATATGATTAAAATGCATCTTTATTATCACCTAAATCCATATCATGATTATATTTTCAAGTTATCACAAGAATATCTTTTTAAAGTGTTTTGGTTTAAATTGAAAAATATTCATCAGTTGCATTCAATTAATGTAACTCTTAACTTCTTAAAATTGATAATTTTTATTTTTAAAGTAGTTTTTTACATGCCATTTGCTAATCCTGTGGAATTAGACATCATATTTGAGCTGTAGAATTTCCCATATCTTTAATCTGGCACCTTGATTCCTCATGACATTATTTACATATTTACCGTATCTCTCACATATTCAGTATATGGTAGTTTTAGAGACTTAGACTCAAGTTTAATTTTTTTGGTATGAGCACATTATAGCTGGAGCTGTGGAGTTGTGTTAATATAACGCTAGGAAGTACATACGGTCTGGCTGTCTGATATGGTTTGGCTCTGTCTTCCCACCCAAACCTCATCTTGCATTGTAATCCCCATGATCTTTACATGTCAAGGAAGAGACCAAGTAGAGATAACTGGATCACGGAGTCAATTTCCCCCATGCTGTTCTCATGACAGTGAGTGAGTTTTCACGAGATATGATGGGTTTGTAAGTGGTTGCCAAGTTCCTCCTTCAGTTATTCTCATTCCTGCCATCTTGTGAAGAAGGTACCTGCCTCCCTTTGCCTTCCTCTGTGATTGTAAGTTTTCTGAGGTTTCCCTAGCAATGTGGAACTTTGAGTCAATTAAACGTCTTTCCTTTATACATGATTCAGCCTCAGAAAGTTCTTTATAGCAGTGGGAAAATTAACTAATACACTATCTCACCTTAGTAATGTTTAAAACTGACACTTGGATTCAGGTGTGGGCAGCTGTATCAGACTATTATGATATGTTCCATCATGCTTTCAAGTTTCTCAATTAACTATTATTTATTTTGAATATCTCAGTGGAATTTCTTGTTTTCTAGAGTACATGGTAAGGTGACATTGTAAGTTTTTTATTCTGGCATTGGTTGTTCTGTAAGAAGCCGTGGTTCCTTTTAGTAAGAAAGGCTTTTTAAGATCCCAACCTAGTCAGTAGAGTTACTCATTGTTAGTGATTTGTTACTACTTTTAAGACTTTATTGTGGGCAGAGATTGAAAATATGTATTCTTCAGAAAGAAAAATAATTCATGTTGAGTTTATACTATTTAAATATCAAGTATAAGTTATAGATTTTCCCTCTATATTTTTTCTTTCTTTCCTATTTGCTATTGACATGGACACAATTCATCTGAAAGTATAGCAAGATGCTTTTATAAAATATTATGAAATAATTCAATTTATTTTACATAGAAATAAAATATCATTCATCTTATGTAAATGCAGTTGATGCTTTAACAACACAGGGTTGAACTCTGCAGATCCATATATACACGTGAATTTTCTTCTGCCTCTGCCAATCTTGAGACAAGATCAACTTCCTCCTCCTTCTCCTCAGCCTACTTAAAGTGAAGACAATGAGGATGAAGATCTTGAAAATTATTCACTTTCACTTAATGAATAGCAAATATATTTTCTCTTCCTTACAGTTTTCTTAATAACATTTGGTTTCCTCTAGTTTACTTTGTTGTAAGAATACGATAGATCATAAATAGAACACAGAAAATATGTGTTTATTTATTTATTTTTATTTTTATTTATTATTATTATACTTTAAGTTCTAGGGTACATGTGTACAATGTGCACGTTTGTTACACTTGTTTATTAAGTGTTTATGATATTGGTAAAGCTTCTGATCAATAGTAAGCTATTAGCAGTTAAGTTTGGGAGTAGTCAAAATTTAAATGCTCATTTTTGACTGCATGAGGAGTTGATGCCCCTAACTCTCACATTTATTAAGGGTCAACTGTATTAGATATGTTTCATTTTAAAATAGTCAAACTATTTTTTCATCGTATTAATCCTATTTATACTAATTTGAATGCTTTTATAATGCATCTAGTAATTGTAATATTATATGTAATTAAATGAGCACATATCACTTTGACACAAACAGGTTTGTAAATAAACATAACTGATTCCTGTTAAGCATTGACCTTTATTTTTATGGCAAGTTTAAGGACATACAACAGACTACATAAAGAGCTTCAAACATTTTACAAAAGGAATGGAAATCATCATTTAAGAAAATGATACAGATTAAGTGAGGTTTCTGAAGAGAACTTCTACTCTCTTTTAGTAGGGATAATTTCTATCTTTACCTACACCCAAATGATTCTGCATTTATTCCAGCCTTCTTTTTGACTTTCGTTAGAGTTTAGTAATAATCTTCAGTCAAGTTCGATACATTTTAGGTTAAATTTACCCCCGGTGTTTTAAAGTGCATTTGTTAAGGCAGATGGTATCTGTATTTCCATTACACTTTATGGAAAATATTGGCCTTTTCACACTACTTTTCCAGTCAGACAAAATATTAAGCTCCAGTTAAGGAATACTTTCATATGAATTTACTAGACAATCTCTAAATCTAACTATATTGTATTCGTCTGTTTTCACACTGCTATAAAGATACCACCTGAGACTGGGTAATTTATAAAAGGAAGAGGTTTAACTTACTCACAGTTTTGCAAGGCTAGGAAGTCCCCAGGAAACATACAATTATTGCAGAAGGTGAAGGAGAAGCAAGCACCTTCTTCATAAGGCGGCAGGAGAAAGAGAGAGCAAGGGAGGAAGTGTCAAACACTTTTAAACCATCAGATCTCATGAAAATTCACTCACTATCATGAGAATAGCATAAGGGAAACCACTCTCATGCACTAATCCCATCCCACCAGCTCCCTCACTCTACATGTGGAGACTACAATTCAAGATGAGATTTGGGTAGGGCCACAGAGCCAAATCATGTCATTTTGTCTCTGCCCCCTCTCACATTTCAAAACCAATCATGCCTTCCCAGAAGTCCCCCAAAGTCTTAAATCATTCTCAGCAATAACCCAAACATCCAAGTCCATAGTCTCATCTGAGACAAGGAAGTCTTTTCAGCCTATGAGCCTGTAAAACAACAACAACAACAAAACATGTTAACTACATCCAAGATACAATGAGGGTACAGGCATTGGGTAAATGTTTCTGTTCCAAATGGGAGAAACTGGCCAAAATAAAGGGGCCACAGGCCAAAACCCAACCAGGCAGTCATTACATTTTATGGCTTCGAAATTATCTCCTTTGACTACGTGTCTCAAATCCAGGGCATGCTGATGCAAGGGGTGGACTTCCAAGGCCTTAGACAGCTCCACCCCTGTGGCTCTGTGCAGACCCTGTGGCTGCTTGCACAGACTGGTGTTGATTGCTTGTAACTTTTCCAGGTACATGGTGCAAGCTGTCAGATCTACCATTCTGGGGACTGGAGAACAGTCTTCTCACAACTGCAATAGGCAGTGCCCCCATGGGCACTCTCCGTGGGGACTTCAACCCCACATTTCACTGCTGAATAGCCCTAGTAGAGGTTCTTCATGACAGCTCCATCCCTGCAGCAGACTTCTGCCTGGACACTCGGGTGTTTCCATACATACTCTAACATCTAGGTGGAGGTTCCCAAAGCTCAACTTTTGTTTTCTGTGCACCCACAGGCTCAATACCATGTCGAAGTCATCAAGGCTTGGGGCTTGCAGCCTCTGAAGCAAATGCCTGAGCTGTACCTTGGCCTCTTTTAGCCACAGCTGGAGCTGGAGTGATTATATACAGGGCACCAAGTCCTAAGGCTGTACAAAGAGCTTATCCCAGAAAACCATTTTTCCCTGGTAGACCTTTGATCCTGTGATGATGGGGGCTGCCATGAATGTCTCTGACATGTCTTGGCAACATTCTCCCCACTGTCATGGCTATTAACATTGGGCTCCTCATTATTCATGCAAATTTTTTGCAACTAGTTTGAATTTGTCCCCAGAAAATGGGTTTTTCTTTTTCACCACATGGCCAGACTGCAAATTTTCCAAATTTTTATGTTCTGCTTTCCTTTTAAACATAAGTTTCAATGTCAAATCTTTTTGTGAGTGTATATAACTATACACTTTCAGAAAAAGCTTCTTGAATGCTTTGCTGCTTAGAAATTTTTTCTGCCTGATACCCTAAATCATCTCTCTCAAGGTCAAAGTTCCACATATCTCTAGGAGAGGGACAAAATGCCACGAATCTCTTTGCTAAAGTATAACAAGAGTGACCTTTTTCTAGTTCTCAATAAATGTATCATCTTCATCTGGGACCACTTCATCCTGGACATTATTGTCTATATCACTGTGAGCATTTTGGCCAAAACTATCAACAAGTATCTAGGAAGTTCTAAATTTTCTCATATCTTTCTGCCTTCTTCTGAACCCTCTACAGTGTTCCAACCTCTGCTCATTGCCTGGTTCCAAAGTTGCTTCCACATTTTCAGGTTATCTTTATAGCAATACCCCCTCTATGCCATTAATAATTATCTATATTAGTCTGTTTTCACTGTGTTATAAAGATACTACCTGAGCCTAGGTAATTTATAAAGAAAATAGGTTTAATTTGCTCCCAGTTCTTCACTGCTGTGGAGACCCCAGGAAACTTACTATCATCATAAAGAAAAGAAGTGAGCACCTTCTTCACAAGGTGGCAGGAGAGAGAGAGGCAGCAATGGAGGAAGTGCCAAATGCTTTTAAACCATCAGATCTTGTGACTCACAATCATGAGAACAGCATCAGCGAATCCACTCCTATGATCCAATTTCCTCTCACCAGCTCCCTCCCTCAACACGTGGGGAATACAGTTCGAAATACCATTCAAGTTGAGATTTTGGTGGGGACATAGAGTCAGACCACATTACTTGCTATCTGAAACAATTGTACTTTTGTACTTCTTTGTTACAGCTATACCTGTTTTAAGAAACTGATGTAAATATGTGATATTTTTGTTTTTTTTCTGTCTTTATACCCTGTAATTAGTTTTGAAAAACTGCCTCATAGGAAAGTCTACATGTGTTTTTGTTGAGATAATTTCATAGAAACATTCTTAAGATTTTCTATAAATTTTGGTCTAATTAGATTGTTATTACTTTTCAAGTCAACCTTAAACATTTTTGTTTTAAAGGAGATAACTTATTCTGGCTTTGACTTAAAGTATAGACATATTAAATATTTCAATGAAAATTCTTTATCTTTTCTTCTTTTCTTCATTTCTATTTTTTGTATTTGACTGTCTCTTACATTTTCTTGACTCATTTAATTAGTGATTTATCTATTTCATTTACTATCTTAAAGATTTTTTCTATTTAATTAACAATTTCACTTTTCATGTTCAATGTTATTAAACTTAACTAAATCACATGAATTTTAATATTGTTACCTTCATTTTTATTATTTTAGTAAAATTTTAGTTTGTTGCCTATTCCTGTAATTTTCTTTTTTTCCTAATTTGGTAATATATAAATGTGTTTTAAAACTTCCTGTTGTGTTATATCTATGTTTCCACAAAATTATTCCAGACTGTATTTAGAACAATTTATTTATTGTTAAATTATACATCCAAAAATTGATATTGTTTTGAGTTCTTCATTAATGATTTTGTAATTTATCGTTACTTTTATTTAACTTTTGATTAGAGTTTTATATTTATTTTACACAAAATCTATAAGATGTGGAATTAATTAAAACATTTTTGTAGCCTAGTGAATAATTAGTATAATTGGTATATTTGTTCTGTAAAGAAGAACATTTCTATTTTGTGTTTTTCGTGAACGTTTCAAGGTATTACATTGTTTCAATTTTACATAACTTTGATTTTCTTTTGTCTACCTTCTCTGTCATACCTGAGTGAGAATAAAGTCTACGACAATATTACTTTCTTAATTCTCTTCCAACCAAATTTCTAATTCATTTTTGACTTGCACCTGTCTTTCACTCACTCTATATCCAGTCATTACTAAGTATCGTTAATTATTTTGAAACGTGTTTCATGACTTATGTCATAATTTTCAATAGTGTTTATTGTTTTTATTAAAATTATTACATCTGTTTTGAGACTTTTTCCCAATCTACACTTCATACTTCTATCAAATAAATCCTTTCAAAATAAAATGTAATACTTTAGTTTATAAAAACTATTAAAGATTTTATTGAATAAAGAAAATCTGAACTCACAGAAAGCACCTTGATTTTATGGTTATTTCACTTATTTTGAAAGAATTTTTATAACTTAATTCTAGAATGATCTATAATCTAAATAATTTGCTAATTGTCCATGGATTTAAATGTTTATCAAATCAAGGCTTAAGAGTTTAATTAATTTACTTTCTTATTTTCTTCTAAAATATTCATCATAAGAAAGTCTGTGTGGCTCTTTTAGGCTTCTGTGTAGTTTGGTTGCGGAGGTAATAAGATATAGATAAAAAATTAACTGTGAAAATAATAGAAACAGGTTAAAAACTTTAATAATGATACATACATGTAGTATACTTTACAAGACATGCTTTTCAAAACAATTTTTTTTGCATGCAAATCCTACTTGGTCTTAACAGTTTAATGAAAGAGTATATTTCAACTGGGATTATTACAAAGAGGTGAGATGTCTAGTTTCTTAATTTGGCATGATTGCAAGAATAAATGTAGATCAATAATTTTAAAAATGTTAAGTTTTAGAGAAAATAATTAATTCCTAAAATCATGTGAATAATAATGTCAATAGTCAAAAGAGAGATTAGATTTAAAGAGAGGAGCTATTTTTCCTACAATGAACTCTACTTACTATATATATATTTTTAAAACAGATAAATGAATCAGTTTAGAAAATAATAAATGGGCATATATCCCACCCCAGTTATTGCAAAAATGAAAACGAGAAGTAGAAGGGAAAAGAGGAGAAGAAGAAACTTCAATATTTACATATTTTGAGGTTGGAGAGTTGACATAAAGAAAAAAATGGAATGAATATAGTATCTTGAAAATTTTAATAACAGTCCTTCAGTTATTTACCTAGAAATAAGATGAAGGGAAGCAGTAGAAGAAGGTGAGGAGAAAACACTAGGTTTTATATGCTAGATGCCTTTTAATGGTTAACCACTATACTTTTATTAATAAAAATCTTCTAATTTAAAATTTTCACAGTTATAATAAGTAAAATTAGAGTTTACCATTTCATACGGTATTTAGTAATATTGATACATCAGGCAGAAAATGAACAGATGATGATGTCATAGTGGCCAATCCACTTGATCTGAACAGTGCAATTTGGATAACTACACATTTGAAAAAGGAAAACGATTTTGCCTAAATAATGATTTAGAAATTTTTATTTTTTCATTGCTATTGTTGTAAATTCTACATTTTTCTTTCTGTTTAGTATGTATTTATCCAGATAATACTTTTCAATCAGAATCACACTGGAGAGGGAGACAGATGAATAAATAAGTGGATAGAGAAATCATGACTATGCAGTTTTCTTGGAATTAAGGAATCTGAACTCCAGAATATTATTCATCCAGAATGCTTCCACTCCAAGACAGTTTCTTCTTAACTTCTTATCAGACAGTATATCAATGTGAAAGACTGCAAAGTAAACGAGTTATATGACACTGAGTCCATATGTCTTGAAACCATTCAATCAGTAATACCTGTTTTCGATTATGGTTTACATAATAAATTTTCTTATTTATCTCTTTCCTTGCACTCCTTTCCACATTTTTCCAAAATAATGATTATGTTATTTTTCTCCCTTTCCACTTTCTTTTTTTCTGCAAATTGCTGGGTTTTGTTTGTTTGTTTTTTGGCAGTTAAAGACAGATTTTCTTTAGTTAAAACCTGAGAGGTGCTCCTGGCCGATTTCAACCAGGAGTGCTTTCTCTTATAGACTAAGAGTATATATTGGTTTTAGGGTGAGGGGCCTTATTACAGCTTGGAATGCTTATGTGTGTGGAGAAGTTTATGGTGGGGCTGGAATCTCTCTGGAAGGAGGGGAGGTTATCTTGGACAGACATCTTTCTGGCACGGAGGGAACTTATCTAGATATTAGCATGTCTCTAATCAGGGAGGAATTTGGAATGTTTCTGGTTGAAGATGCTATTTGTGGTTTATTGTCATGCTGACTTTAGCCATTAGGCTGATACCCTTTGGATTTCAGTGGCATTCTTAATAATGTGAACTCCAGAATGAGGGGTTTGTCCAAGATGGTGATGCTCCTGCTCTGTCAATCCAGACCCTATAGTTATAAAAAAGAGGAGGGACTGCATGTTGTTTCTGACTACTTCCTGCTGACGAGGGGACAGAGAATTTTTTGGTCTCGGGTTGACTGTAAGAGCAATGCCATCTGTAGATGTTTCTGGATAATTGTCTGTGAAATGGCCGTGATCCTGTCAGTTAAAAATCTTTTTTTTTTTTAAATTAATGAATGAGTTAATTTTAATTGACGAATAAACATTATATACATTGGTCATGTACAACATCATGTTTGGAAATACACATACATTCTGGAATGGCTAAATTGAACAAATTAACATAAACATTACCTCACATCCTTATTTTTTGTGATGAAAAAGATTAATTTAGCAGGGTAAGAACATTAGTTCTAGGCATATTATTTGGAGAGGATCCAGGAATGGGATGATTATGCTATGATTTTGCTTCCAAACCAAGTATCTGTTTGGTTGTTTTGATTGATTGTCTCTTAGCTTTTTAGCCCTTTCTTTAAGTTTTTCAGCAGTGTTTTTTACTAGGCCAGATTGAGTGATACGGAAACAACTTTCTTCATCTAATGAGAAGCAGAGGCACATTTTTGGAAAGGCTTATGTGTTATTTTTTTGTTAGTAACCATTATTCCTGCTATGAGGATAATCGTTAAGCAAAATGCTATAGTAATTGAGATTCTCTGTCCGATATTCCACCCTGAGGTGTTAACAGTATATATTCCTACTGCAAATAGCAGAGTGACTAAAGCAATTCCTGCAAGGGTGGTGTAGTAAATAATTGCCATTAAGAAGTTTTAATATTTGGCTTAGAAGGAGAGGTAGGAATGACAAAAATATTTGGTGGAGTAGAGGTGAGACTGAGTAAGATGAGTAGCTCTTACTTAGTTATTTATCTTTTATGATTTTCAGCTTAAGATTTCTAATTTCTTTATATTGCTATTTAGGGTGTTTCTTTAGACTGAAGGGGTTACTTCTTCAGCTTTCCAGCCTTTGACTCGAGTGTGATGGATTTAGGAGTTGAATCTTGTAACAGATACCAGGTTAGTTACCCTGGGTTCCATGGACTCACTAAACGTGGGAGTGAAAGATCCCAGCATCCTCAGGTATTAGTTGTCTGCACCAGCAGTGAAGAGATTTCTTCCTGTGATGGTTGGGGGGCTTAGAGGCAGCACCTACTGAAACATCTGCTTTTCAGTTTATAGGGCTTTGAGAAAGCACAGCTTATTTTGGAAACTTGTAACCAGAAAAAATATAATTTAATTTAAACAGTAGAAAATAATAAAAATTGCAAAATATTAGGCAACCCTAGAATTTAACAACAGGTGTGCTATGGTTTTTGAAACATAATTTTTTCTCTCTAGTTTCCCATTTTTATTAAAAGACAAATCATGGTAGAACTGGTTTGCTTTACTGTACTTGGCTTAATTATTTGCTTACAGAGCGGCAAGAATAATTACTTGTTATATAGGCCTTTTAAACTGCCTTTAATGGAACTTTATTCCATAGAAGCAATCTGAGAAAAGACCTTCTTAAAGTCAAGCCCAGTCATGGATCTGTACCATCAAATACCTATGAGTTGGGTAAATTCCTCTCTTCTTGAAGTTCCAAGATAACTTGGGGTTCTCGGCCTACTAGAAAGTGACATTCTTTACTTACCACAGATCCGGAAACGCTGTGTAGGGACTGTGCATGCTAAATATGAGGCTAGTTTTCCAAGGGCTTTATTGCTTTTTAAGTCAAGTTTGATTCCTTAAAGGAAAGCATACCATCCCAGTTAAAGCCTTGGTAACAATAACCAGTTTTTCCCATTGTGCCCCACTACAAAAGAAAACCGATTCTTACTGTACTTATGCAAATAACTATACTGCCATAACTTAAGAATACTCACAGATAGTTTCCAAATTCCAGAGAAAATCCGGTAGAGAGAAACAAATATGCTTCAGATTTTGTTTTTGGGAGTACACTAAATTGTTAAAAGCTGTTAATAGCTCAAAAGAAAAATTTATTTGACTTTGAAAAGCAAAACAAAGGATTAGTAACATTTTAAGCAAAACATTAAAAAGATTTCTCCAGTCTCCTATTAGTTCATTTTATGAAGTTAATTTCTGTTCTGCTTAATATTAAGGAACATTTTAACTCTTCAAGATTCCTGAATGTTTTTCCTCTATTTCGATGTTACAGACTCCAGAGTCATGAGAGACCTGCATTCAAGAGTCCCCATTAAAACTTTACAGCTAATTATAAAACCACCTTTGAAAGAGGACCAAAACAAGACAACAATTGTTCATGGATGACAAAAAGTTTTAGGGTAGGCATAGTTAAAGACACAATTGGCAAGGATATCTGTTCCCTCTGTGGCATACAATAATTTTACCATAACAATTATAGTAATTACTGATAATGTACACTAAGATATATCAGAATTATAGGAGCCTCCCATAACTTTGGGACACATACCAATAACATATTTATACAAATATAGCCCAAAGAAAGCCAAACATCATTTTATATTCAACAGTGCTTCATGTATGATTTTATACCAAATAAGCCAGGTTTCACTTTTATATTAGTGTGCTGTTAATGTTCAACTCAATTTTAATAAAACCTTGTAGACATATTTACTCAATTTTAATGTTTGACCATAAGGTAAGATTTTTATAGACCCCTTTTAACCCTTTATAATTTGTGTTAAAGATCAGTTAGTGCTTTAAGGGAAACCTATTGTGATTTTAATGATTAATTTACAGAAAAACTGGATGATACTGCTTTAACTTTAGCCAATATGTTTACACACAGAATTTCCTTTACAATTAACCTTTCAAAACTTGCTTAAACCTTCAAAACAAATTTTTAACCTTTTAATCTGGGTAAAACTCCACATTCTTATGCCTCCTTATAATATTTTTACCAAAAGTATATTTTACTTTCCTTATAGACCTTACACAAAAACTGTCTTTTCAAAAGTGTTAAATACATGTTACACTGTTAACTCTTAACAACCTTTACCTTTGTTGAAAACCTTGGTAAGTTTGGGAATTTAATTATGTGCCAGATGTAGACCCTAGGACCTAGGACAGAAGTGCAGGTAAGGTCTGGCTTATTCCAACATTTAACTCCATGTGTCCTAGGTTTTACCTTAGCTGCAAAGCAGGAAAGTTGTACAGCTAAGAGTTACAGTGACATTTTATAAAGCATTCAGGAGGCCTAATCAGTTTTAAATTATACAACATTCCCGCATAAATTCCCTTTTATGAAATATTTCATGACTTTCACAGACAATTTCTGCCATGCCTTAACTTTCTGACTTGTTGTAAACATCCCTCTCTTTAAACAACCAGTTAATTTACTTTAGGACAAGAATTTACCATTTAAGATTCTTTTTATATAAATGTCTGTTTCTTTAATGTTAAAGATGATAACAGTTATTTCCCAAAACAAATTTCCTTCATGTCTATGTACTAGACTGCCTAAGACCACAAGTTAGGAGCTAGGATGTTTTACTAAGTAGTTTAAGATATAGCTATCTTCATTAAACCAATGTTAATGTTACATTTATTTAAAAAAAAATACACAACCAAAGATAATTTTGTTTCAGCTGTGTTATAGTTTTGTAGTCTTTATGCCAAATATTGACACCTTATGGTATTTGGCAGAGATAAGTATGAATTTGCCTGATTAAAAAATGCCAACAAAAATGTGTGCCGGTAACTCTAATTTCTCATTTTATTATACCAATAAGTTTTTAAAGATTAAAATCACATGAACTGAAAGGTCCTACAGCTTTTACTTTTCCTTTAAAAATATTTGATTTAGGTGCTTATTTTTCTTACGTCAATTAATTAGAGCTCTTTTAATAGACATTGCACACACAACACATATATAGCAACACAGACAACCAGAAGAAGATTCAGTAGTTATAAGACCTTTTTTATTTTTTCCTGCTAATTTTCCAATTGGATTATTGGCCTTTGGGTGAGGCCCTTTAAGAACAGGATTAGTCAAACAATTTCCAGGGCCTAATAAACAAGTATAGCCAGAAGACAAAGACAGATTTTGAGAGTACTTATTCACCTCTAATTCCAGGGGATCCATAAGGAAAACAGATTTTTATTTTTATTTATTTTATTTTTATTTTTCCCAAATCGGGATTTGTGGTGCCTTTTCTGTTTTTCCAAGGTATCCCAGGCAGGCCACCAGCAGTTATTGTAGGATTCTTTGTACATGCACCAAGAGTGACAAGACGGAATGGAGAAAAGTAATTCAGTTAACTGGGAAGAAAACCTTTTCCAGGAAAACAAGATTGATGAAGAGAAAAATATAAAGAGAAGAACATAAAGGCCTTTCGAATATACTTATAGCTTTGATCTGCGACAAATCAGACGTGGACATGAATGCGAGCAATGCTTTGAACTCCAGCCACTTCCCGGAGAGGGAGAATGGCAGAAGAGGTTTCTGAATGGGTGACAGGTGGGGCTGAAGGCTTGGAGGAGGGAGGGGTCACTAGGGCGGAGGGTTTGGACCGGGAAGGAATGGGGGTGCAGGGGGATAAGAATATAGAGAGTGTTCATCTGCAGCGTGAAAAGGAGTTTCAGAGGAAGGAGAGACCTGGGGAGGGTTTTCATTAAGAAGAAAGATTTTATGAGAGGTGCGAGCTTGACACAGGGAAGGCTTGGATTTAAGGCAGAAGTAGAAGAAAGCCTGATATAGGGAACCTCTTGCCATTTGCCATTCCTTTTTATAAAGTTGTTAAGGTTCCTGAGAATTTGCAAGTCAAAGATGCCATTTTATTGCGCCACAAGCTGTCATTATCTAATGTGTATTGGGGCCAGGCCTTGTTACAGCAAACCACTAAATGCTTAAGCCAAGTTTGGGGAGGTTGTGAAGGAGACAGCACAGTGGTGAGGGTGTAGGAATGTGTGATTGTTTGGCACCCAGGTGGGCTGGTGAAAAGAAGCCAAGGGTGTATGTTTTTGTTCTAGGCGTCCCCAGACAAAAGACAGAGACCCAGAATCCTCTTTCTATAGAGGATAGTCAAGTTGAGAAGAAAACTGGGCGTCCTCCAGATTCCCACTAGCTTAGTCCTGCTGGTTCTCCGAGGACAGCAGACCTGACTTTTCCCGGGTACCGCGAGAAAGCCAGGGGAGGGCAGATCTTACTAGTTGGCTGGATTACTGTCCGATGTTGGATGTTTCCGTTGGAATCAGCAAAGGACCTCTGGACAGCAGCCACACGAGAAAGAGAGAGGGAGAGAGCGAGAGAGAGCGAGAGAGAGCGAGAGAGCGAGAGAGCGAGGAGAGCTAGAGAGAGAGAGAGAGAGAGAGAGAGAGAGGAAAAGTGAAGTGAGGGAAAAGACGGGGGGCAGGTGGCCAGAGACCTTCAGGATCCACGAACTAATTCAGGATGAGCTTCCTGGGTTGCAAGAGAACCTCTGCCCGCAGCACCCGTGCACCAAATGTGAGAGTTAAAGGAGGAGGAAGAAACGCGAAACGTGGCTGGCAGTTAAAGACAGATTTTATTTTATTTTTATTTTACTTATTTTATTTTATTTATTTTATTTATTTTATTTTATTTATTATTTTATTATACTTTAAGTTCTAGGGTACATGTGCATAACGTGCAGGTTGTTACATATGTGTACTTATGCCATGTTGGTGTGCTGCACCCATCAACTCGTCAGCACCCATCAATTCGTCATTTATATCAGGTATAAACTCCCCAGTGCAATCCCTCCCTCCTCCCCCCTCCCCATGATAGGCCCCAGTGTGTGATGTTCCCCTTCCGGAGTCCAAGTGATCTCATTGTTCAGTTCCCACCTATGAGTGAGAACATGCGGTGTTTGGTTTTCTCTTCTTGTGATAGTTTGCTAAGAATGATGGTTTCCAGCTGCATCCATGTCCCTACAAAGGACCCAAACTCATCCTTTTTTATGGCTGCATAGTATTCCATGGTGTATATGTGCCACATTTCTTAATCCAGTCTGTCACAGATGGACATTTGGGTTGATTCCAAGTCTTTGCTATTGTGAATAGTGCTGCAATAAACATACGTGTGCCTGTGTCTTTGTAGTAGAAGAATTTATAATCCTTTGGGTATATACCCAGTAGTGGGATGGCTGGGTCATATGGTACATCTAGTTCTAGATCCTTGAGGAATTGCCATACTCTTTTCCATAATGGTTGAACTAGTTTACAATCCCACCAACAGTGTAAAAGTGTTCCTATTTCACCACATCCTCTCCAACACCTGTTGTTTCCTGACTTCTTAATGATTGCCATTCTAACTGGTGTGAGATGGTATCTCATTGTGGTTTTGATTTGCATTTCTCTGATGGCGAGTGATGTTGAGCATTTTTTTCATGTGTCTGTTGGCTGTATGAATGTCTTCTTTTGAGAAATGTCTGTTCATATCCTTTGCCCACTTTTGGATGGGGTTGTTTGTTTTTTTCTTGTATCTTTGTTTGAGTTCTTTGTAGATTCTGGATATTAGCCCTTTGTCAGATGAGTAGGTTGCAAAAATTTTCTCCCATTCTGTAGGTTGCCTGTTCACTCTGATGGTAGTTTCTTTTGCTGTGCAAAAGCTATTTAGTTTAATTAGATCCCATTTGTCAATTTTGGCTTTTGTTGCCATTGCTTTTGGTGTTTTAGACATGAAGTCCTTGCCCATGCCTATGTCCTGAATGGTACTACCTAGATTTTCTTCTAGGGTTTTTATGGTATTAGGTCTAACATTTAAGTCTCTAATCCATCTTGAATTAATCTTCGTATAAGGGGTAAGGAAAGGATCCAGTTTCAGCTTTCTACTTATGGCTAGCCAATTTTCCCAGCACCATTTATTAAATAGGGAATCCTTTCCCCATTTCTTGTTTCTCTCAGGTTTGTCAAAGATCAGATGGTTGTAGATGTGTGGTATTATTTCTGAGGACTCTGTTCTGTTCCATTGGTCTATATCTCTGTTTTGGTACCAGTACCATGCTGTTTTGGTTACTGTAGCCTTGTAGTATAGTTTGAAGTCAGGTAGCGTGACGCCTCCAGCTTTGTCCTTTTGACTTAGGATTGTCTTGGCAATGCGGGCTCTTTTTTGGTTCCATATGAACTTTAAAGCAGTTTTTTCCAATTCTGTGAAGAAACTCATTGGTAGCTTGATGGGGATGGCATTGAATCTATAAATAACCTTGGGCAGTATGGCCATTTTCACGATATTGATTCTTCCTATCCATGAGCATGGTATGTTCTTCCATTTGTTTGTGTCCTCTTTGATTTCACTGAGCAGTGGTTTGTAGTTCTCCTTGAAGAGGTCCTTTACATCCCTTGTAAGGAGGAGCTGGTACCATTCCTTCTGAAACTATTCCAATCAATAGAAAAAGAGGGAATCCTTCCTAACTCATTTTATGAGGCCAACATCATCCTGATACCAAAGCCTGGCAGAGACACAACAAAAAAAGAGAATTTTAGACCAATATTCCCTGATGAACATCGATGCAAAAAATCCTCAATAAAATACTGGCAAACTGGATTCAGCAGCACATCAAAAAGCTTATCCACCATGATCAAGTGGGCTTCATCCCTGGGATGCAAGGCTGGTTCAACATTCGCAAATCAATAAACGTAATCAGCATATAAACAGAACCAAAGACAAGAACCACATGATTATCTCAATAGATGCAGAAAAGGCTTTTGACAAAATTCAACAGCCCTTCATGCTAAAAACGCTCAATAAATTTGGTATTAATGGAACGTACCTCAAAATAATAAGAGCTATTTATGACAAACCCACAGCTAATATCATTGTGAATGGGCAAAAACTGGAAAAAATTCCCTTTGAAAACTGGCACAAGACAGGGATGTCCTCTCTCACCACTCCTATTCAACATAGTGTTGAAGTTCTGGCTAGGGCAATCAGGAAAGAGAAAGAAATCAAGGGTATCCAGTTAGGAAAAGAAGAAAGTGAAATTGTCCCTGTTTGCAGATGACATGATTGTATATTTAGAAAACCCCATCGTCTCAGCCCAAAATCTCCTTAAGCTGATAAGCAACTTCAGCAAAGTCTCAGGATACAAAATTAATATGCAAAAATCACAAGCATTCTTATACATCAGTAACAGACAAGCAGAGAGCCAAATCAAGAATGAACTTCCATTCACAAATTGCTTCAAAGACAGATTTTATTTAGTTAAAACCTGAGAGGCGCTCCTGGCCGATTTCGGTCAGAAGCCTGCTGTTATTTCTTTAGGATATGCTACTTTTATTGCCATTGACAATCAATGGTAAAAGTACTAAAATTCTATCACATGCCAGCACTCAATTAACAATGAAGTTTCAGCAAACTCTATTTGCATTCACATTCTGTTTCATATACAGGTTTTAAAATGTGGTTCATTCCTAAACACCACATACACAGTTTGAAATCAGTAAAAGGCAAGGATAGAAGGCAGAAATCATCTATTTGAATGTAAAAATAAATATTGTTACCTATAGGAAGCCATCCTATTCTTGCTTGAGGGAATTGAATACACTGTAATATAATGTAATCTTTAAAAGCATAATGGCACAGAGACATCTGTGAATAGAGTGCTCCAATTCTGACATTGACAAATGGTTCAAGGGTGGATGGAATGTAAATGGAACTGACAAACTTTCCAATTCCACTGATGTTTAGGTACTTTAAAAATCAAAGAGCTCAAATCATTTTAATGCTAGCACTTGCACAAGACTTTTAAAGCCTGTTATTTTTAAAAGAAGTCCAAAAACACAACATTGCATTGTGTTATAATATAAAGTTGCAAGGTAGTCTAATATAATCCAAGCTTATAGAAATCATTCTTCTGTGAGAGAATAGAAAATGTTGATTTAGCAAGGAAAATAACAGCCATATCTCCTATTGTACCAAGGAAAAACTAGCCATCAGCCCAAGAAGTTACTCAAATTTCTGCAATGACACCTACAACTTCATGTGTAATCATTGTCCTTTTATTTCTTCTGTTCCTTTCTCTGTCTCTTCAAGAGGGGTATGCATTTTCCAGGTGCCTAATCCTGACTGCCTTCCCTAGCAACCTTGCCAAATACATTATCTAATTAACTATCATGTCTTGCTCTTCCTCCCTGTCCGTAAAATTATGCTTGTTTTATTTTTCTTCCTATTGCTTCCTCCTCCTCCAAAAAAACACCTTTCCTCACTTCAGAAGTTCTTCTAAATTCTATTAATTCTGTTATACTCCCATGCTTTTCTCTCCTTCCCACTGAAGTATCAGGCTTGTCTTTATTCACAAAGTGTTCTTTTAGAATATAGAAATGTCTAAAGATTTGACTAAAAGATTTGACTAAAGCTTATGAATATTGTAAGTTTCTGAAGTGCATAGACAATAAAAACAAATATTTACAATCATTAATAGTCATTTATCCCATTTACATTTTAATGGGATAAATATATATAATTTTTAAATCTTCCAAAATAAAAAAAAGTATGTGTTTGTGTGTGTAGCAATAAAAGTAATTGTACTTGCCACATAAAAATGTATTTTTAATGAGGAGAGAATTGCAGGTTTGTAATAAATAGAAAAGATATATTTCTGGAAGGGAAAGGTAAAGTTATGAAGATGTCAATTCTTCATAATTGAATTTACAGCTTTAATATACATAAAACTAACATTCCAACAAATGTTTAAAAAAAAAAAAACTTGTCAAGGAAAATTTCAAATGTTTATATTCAACCAGAAAATAACTGAGAGTACAGAAACAAGTTCAGAAACATATTGGAGGGAAAGAGGCCCTACTTCACATTACAAATTGTAATTATATTTTAGAGTTAAAAGAATCAAACAATGGTGATAATCAGAGAAGAGTAAATTAATCAACAGACTAGAATTCAAAACCAGAAATTTATTTTAAGAAAATAAGCCTTGTTTTACGAAAGCTTATTTATCCTGATAAAGTTATGGATACATGAATTCGCAGAGATTCAAGTTTTAGAGGGCTTAATTCTCAACATGTGTACTCGCAGGAAAGAATATCTCACCAGCTTCCCTAAGATATCTATTTTGATGTCCATGAGGCATCCTCAGAAATCAACATGTCAAAATTCATTTTCTCTCCCCACAAAAGGAGCTTTTTCTCTGGTGTTTCCTATCAAAGGGATATCACCATAATTTTTCAAGTTTGCAAAACTAGAAAATATTTTGATGTTTGACCAATACAGTTTTTCCATGTAAATGTATTCTGAAAATATTTATATATATCTACTAGTGAAAATTCTACATGTGTAATCAAATTCAAAGGATGAGTTGATCAAAATATTTTGTGACTGACAGTAGAAGTAATGTTTTGTGATTATACTTAAAGATGTTTATGACACTGTCAGCTGCATACAACTTAGTAGATTTGAAACCATCCACAGAAATTTATAAAGATGCTAACAAATTTTCCAGGGAAATTTTGCCTGATAATATTAGAGTTGATATCCAACAACTCTACTCCTTTTTGAAACAATTAGAGTTGGTATCCAACAACTCTACTCCTTTTTGAAAATTTTCTTCAATAAATTATTGCATTCAACCTACTTTATAAAACCTTGCTTCAAGAAATGTAGTTAATGCAAAAAGAGACATTAACATCTTTGTGAACAGTTTTGTCTATGTATGTGCGTATTTTATCTTCTCCGAGAAGATTGGAACATAAAGATATTTCAGTATCACCACTGTATCTGTCACAAAAATCGTAGACACAGTTTTTTAGAAATGTTTATTTTTGAAAGAAAAAATATTTAAAATATTGAATACCAATTATATATTAGACCCTGTTATACTTTTGTCATCTAAACTTCTAAATAACTCTACAAAGTAAACGTTATTTTTGTCATAGCTATGTAAGATAAAATAATTTATTCAATATAATTTGGCTAGACTAGACTCTTGTTAGCTTAAGTTTAAAGGTTTTTGGTTTTATTATAACTATATTTCTCTTTTGTAACATGAGAAAGGAAAATAAAATATATCACTTTGCTATGTTGTCAATAGTGATATTAAAATATAATCAACATTAAATATCTGTCATTCTTCAAACATGCATATTATTATAAAAGGAAATAATTTTCCACCAAAATTTTAACCCAAGAAATAGTAATATAAGGTGCATGTAAAGAATGTAAGTTAGATGATTCCACTGTGATAAATATTGATTACTGAAAATTACAGTTAAGTGTTCAAAGTTAAACAATGCTAGAAATCTCAGCGTCAATATCCTAGGTGATACATTTCTATGACTGTATTAAACAATATTGTGAATTAATGATGAATATAATTAAATAGTATTATTAAATTGTCACTATTTTGGTATAGCAGAACTTGGTAAGTTTTAATTTGATCAGAGATATATCAGATGAGAAAGATGAAAATAACATGAAGGTTTTGTTATAGAATGGTAGCTATTTGGCTACCCTGAAACAATTACAATTTTAGCAAGAGAGATAGTTCAGAAGTTAGCTCAGTAATGTTTTACGAGATTTTTTTTCCTCACAAGTAATTTGGGAAGAGAAGGAATGTAAATTAAATTATAGTAAAAAAGCAAAGGAGAGGGGAGTAGAGGAGAAGAAGAAGAAGAAACTTACTAAGTACGTTTATGTCAACCATATTGGCTTTTTAAAATCTACTATCCTATTTGATATAGCAAAGAATGATAGATTGATATTTGGTGATTATAAATACAAAGAATCTTCAAATCAGAAACTCTATTGAGTTTTTATTTTTCTGCAACTCTGTCCTTCTTTTTGCTCTAAATAAAACTAGAGTCTTAATTGCTATTCCCTTTGCATATTAAAATCATTCACTTCCACACCCTAATGTATTTCCAGGACCCATAAATCGGTAGGGATCTTATTTGTTCCCTTTGCTCTTCCATCAAATGTCTTCTTTCCCGCCTTGTTTTAAATCTTCAGTATTTTTAAGGTGTATGCAAATAGATATCATATACTTTTACCCTCAAGTTGATGTCTCCTAAAGATCTACAAGTTGTGTGCCTTCATTGTTTTATAGTTTAATACTGGAATCAATGGTTGTCTTCTTTACTCTTTCTGTTGTCTTGTAGAGTTCAAGATACAGTAGATGATTCCTTCACTGTTTGTCTTCTCACATTTTTGACCATGCTACATTTGAAGATAATTTTTCTTTCCACCTTTATCCACTTAAATACAGATTTATGATTTATAATCTATATATGTCATAACTAAACATGTTCTACTATAATTTTTTTCCTTTTTCTTTCTTTCTTTTTTTTTTTTTTTTTTTTTTTGAGGCAGAGTCTTGCTGTCACCCAGGCTGGAGTAGTACAGTGGCACAATCTCGGCTCCATGCAAGCTCCACCTCCCAGGTTCACACGCCCTTCTCCTGCCTCAGCCTCCTGAGAAGCTGGGACTACAGCGCTGCCACCAGGCCCGGCTAATTTTTTTGTATTTTTAGTAGAGACGGGGTTTCACCATGTTAGCCACGATGGTCTTGATCTCCTGACCTGGTGATCTGCCCGCCTCAGCTTCCCAAAGTGCTGGGATGACAAGCGTGAGCCACTGCATCTGGCCTATAATTTTTGTATTATGTTTCAGCTCTCCGTTCTTGGCCTCCTTTAATTCTGTCTTATTACATATGATGCAGTGTTTCACCCATTAACACAATATATGTCTCCCCTTATTTTTGCCTTTTTAAATTTCTTTATGAACTGTTTTGTAATTTTTAGTGTATGGGATGTTTTACGTAGTTTTTAGGTTTATGTCAAAGTGTTTAATAGTTTTGATGATATTAAATGAAATTATATTAATTTTTATTTCTATTCATTTTTAGTATATAGAAATAAAATTAATTTTGGAATGTTTTTCTTAATTCTGCTGCCTTGTAATCTCGATTTTCAATTCTATAGCTTTTTGTAGATTCAATCAAATTTTGTACATAGAAAATCATTTCTGAAAATAGTTTTACTTCTGCCTATCCAATTAATAAAAATTATTTTACTTCCTTCCTTCATTGCACTGGCTAAAACATGGTGTGCAATATGCTATCATCTGTGGCCTTCTACTGCCCACAACCACAGCATTGTGGCAAATCTTTCTGAAACATAAATCATATTATATGGCTTCTACATGCTACACACTCCAATGTCTTTCAGTTATATTTAAATAAGTATCTAATGTTCCTAAGGCCCAAAGACTATATGATGCAGTTCTTAGCTATATCTCCAACCCCATGCATTAACATTATCTACCTACTTGTTTTCTACACATCTGATTTCTTTATTATTGATGAAATATACCAAACATACTCTAGCTACAGGAAATTTTTGCTTGCTGGCTTCAATACCTATCATTTTCACTATCATGACCCCACTTTATTCAGGTAGAATTTTTATTCTTCTTGATAAAAGTGAAATAATTTCTAAATTTTCCTGTAAACTCTTAAAGCCCATATGTCACCTCCGCAGAAAATTGTTTTGTTGTAAATCACCCCAAAACTCAATTAACTTTAGGTAATACACCTTTTTTTCCTGGCCTTGCTTCTCTGACAGGCCAGAGTTTCTTTTGTAGCCAATCTCTATTCTATTAATGTGTTCTAACTTCTTTATAAAATGTATGAGAAAAGTCTTATTTAAGCACTTACTTTTGTGATTCTTATCATATCTACCATTGATGTTCCATTTCTAGAATACAATCTGTTTAAAGGCAATAATTTAATCAATTTTATCCACTTCTATGTTACAAGAGTCTATAACTTGCTTGAAACATATTAGATACTGAATATTTGTTGAATAATCAACAAATGCCATTCAATCTTTAGCTGAAAGGCCTCTATCAGTAGTACTATGTTATTAAGAATAAGATTGCATGTAATATCTTCAATAAAGACTGGGATCAATTGTAACACAAGATATTTTTTAAACTCTAAAATTAAAGTGCAGTATTTTTAAAAGATATTTAAAAAAAAAAACCCAAGACACTTAATTGTTTGCAACTTTGTGTTTGAAAGAAAATCTAGATACAGAAAGTGATGGCCTCAGTTAAAAAGGATTTTCATAAGTCGGCTAATTAGCACTATGCATGAATGGAAAGGCAGATTTAAAGGATAATGAGAAAATATGAGGTCAAGAAAAACACAAAAGTCACATTATTATGATAGAAAAAAATAAAGCAGTAAGGAAGCATAGATGGTAAAAGAATTGGAGCAGAGAGCACACTTAAAAAATTAAAACTGAACAAACAAAAACGTTTGATAATAGGTTACTCTCCCTTCTTCTTCCAACACTGGTGCACATTTGTGCTTGTTGTGATACCACAATACCTATGGATAGTAAATGATCATGTTTGTTTCCTAAAATATGGTTTCTATTGTGAAAATTTATACTAATGTAATTTTTTTCTCTTCCTATGTCAAAGAATAAAGAATAGTAACTGTCACACAATGTTAAAAAAAGTTCTATAACCCCAAATAAAAATAAGTGATAGTTGTGGCAAATCTCCAGTAGAATTTCATCAATAATTCATTCTCAACTCACTTCTGGGTGCTGCAGCAGTTTTTAATAGGCTCTCTAGTGCATACTCTGTAGTGTGTTTTGGATTAAAACATTGACACAAAGGAATAATGCTGAGGGGGGGAAAAGCACAGTTC
The DNA here is from genome assembly GCF_007565055.1 of Rhinopithecus roxellana. Lineage (NCBI taxonomy): Eukaryota > Metazoa > Chordata > Mammalia > Primates > Cercopithecidae > Rhinopithecus > Rhinopithecus roxellana. The sequence goes on from NC_044550.1 coordinate 147,893,213, forward strand.
AGCCCTTGGTGAGTAATTCAAAGAATGAGTGAATCATTTTTCTTTCTAGGAGTTTTGTTTGTACTGTCCCACACTTTTGTTATCATAAGTAAGGTTTGCATTTTCTTCAGAAGAGTTTGTCTTATTCTGACAAATACTCATTGAAAGTTTATAGGAAAGCAGGGGAGAGGATGTTGTAATTTTATAGAGGAAATAAATGCAGTAAAAATGACTTATGTTCCTTCAGCAGATATCTGATTCCTGAGAGTATCATTCAGACCATTTGGTCCTGCTGAAAACCTATGGCCTTCATAAATCTTTCCTGTTACAAGGAACAACTTCACTTATTCTACCATGCTTAACAGAGTTGTTAAATCACTTCTCATTACGTCTTATCCCCAAGAGAGAGAATTATGTTATTTTAGTGGATTTTATATGTGCTTTTATTGTGTTGCAGGTTAAGTTACAGTATTTTTTGTTTCTACTCTCTAGTCTATGGATTTTTTATTTTATTTTATACTTTCCTTGGGTTCCATATTGTTCTCTTTTTAAATATTGGCATTGACTTTTTAATTTAATATTCTGAAAGACAGCCAAATCCCATAAAGTATTGGGAACGATTAAAGACTTATAAGCTGAATTTAGAATAAGGATAATGACAGTGTAAGAAAATAAAAGAGAAGAAAGTGAATATAGGAAAGAGATGTATAGAAAATGTAATTTGCTATTTAGAGTTTTGAATAGAACATTCAGAGATATTAACAAGAATGAAAGAAGACAAATACATGAAATAATTAGAAAAACAAGGGAGAAAAGGATAGGGAGAAAAGGCATATGATATAAAGTTACTTGAGTTTTGAATTAAGAATAAAAGAAATTTCTCAAGTAATTGGTATATAATAATGCTAAGCTTATGGGAAACGGAGACATTAATTTTTCTTTCTCAAGAAGGATACAACTTCTGCTCTTTAATTTATCTGAGAAAAAAATTGATAGTAAGAAGAAAGTAGTGGTAAGAAAGCAATTGTCAGTTTTCTGGGGAATGTTGTCTATATCAGGTTCAACCGATTTCAGAGAACTTTTCAATCAACCAATAAAATGATGTAAGTCTTTATGGGAAAATGGCTAAGAATAACTACACATACACTTATTTATTTATTTACATATCAAAGAACATATATATTTATTAGACATTATATAAAGTATGAGGATATAAGGATCAATATATCCCTGGGCAAATAAGTGATTATTATATATAAAGTCTGAGAGAAAGCCATGTTGATTAAAAGATGGGTGATTATGGATATATTTTATAAGCAACCCATTCTCATGAATTGGATGTGGGAGATATATGAATGAAGTCAAGGGTAATACTCAGAATTTTGGCATAAAAATAAGATAGATATAGGTGCCCTCAATTAAAATCAAGAACTTTGTTTTTAACATGGTGAGATATATTAAGATATTTAATTTTATAAGACATGTTGATTAGGCAGTAGGACATAGATTAAATTTGAGAAAGCATATAATTTGGAGAAAGAAATTTGTGGATCTTTCATATAGAAAAAGTATTTAAATCTATGAAAGTAGATGAGATTATTCAGGAAATAAAGGCGTAGAAAAGACAACTAAGTACTAATCCTTGTGGCACTCCTAAATTGAGGATAAGAGAAGTGAGTACAGTAAGCTGAAGAGGAGAAGCTAGTATGACCAAAAAACAAAGAATCCCAGAAGAGTGCATCCTCCTTGAAGCCCGGTGAAGCAATTTTACAAAGCAAGCAGGAGTAATAAATTTAAAATGTCAAATGCCGATTTGTGAAATGAGATGAAGATTGAAAATATCCTCAAGAGATGTACATTAAGGTACAGAGAATAGTGAAATAATGGTAGTACAATATACTGAAGATTCTAACGGATTTTTGGAACTGGGGTACGAAAGAGATTAAGTTAGACATTTTGAAGAAAGTGATTAGGAAGTGGAACAGATAAACCTAACATTAAGGATGTCAGCAGTGGTGTGTTATCTAAACTATATATAAGCCACATATGGCATTTTGTTCTAACTAGCCATTAAAAATGTGAATATATTAAGCAAGCTCTTTCAAAATGAGTTTTTCCTGTAATATGAAAAGAGAAATGGATTTTTAAATTGTGAAGATTCCGTGTTACAATTCATAAGAGCAAAGGTGTGACTGTCCAGGCAGAGATCAAAAAACGCCATTGATTGTGGGGTGATAGAGGTGCATCTTTTAAACTCTCGCTTATCCTCCTCTTGTGGATGAACACATTTTTTTCAACTAGGTGTCAATTGAGTGCCTTTCTCCCTCTCTGCCTGTTTGTGTATGTGTACACACACGAGAGAGCTATGTAAGATAAAGAAAAGAAGCATATATTGACCAGCAATTAGGATTTGATTATGTACCTTGATCAACGTCTCCAATATTCTTAGGATACAAAACCAGGAGGCAGTGAAAGCCTTTGCAAAATGAGGCTCATTCTTCTAGAAAAAAGGAAACTGCTACCCTAAAGTGCTTTTTGAATGTCAATTCAAGAAGATAGGACATCATGACTAGATATTGCCCTATCCTAAATCTCATAACAGGGAAAGAAAAGAAAAAAAAAAGGAAAAAATCCAGGTTGTTAACATGGTTTCATGTTAACATAAGTCAAAAGAGGATGAAGTTTCTTGTTTTGACATCATCAGAGTTGACCATTAAACTGTGGAAGGTCCTTAGGACCCAGACATCATTTCACAGTGTGATGCAGTGTGTTCTAATGGAACTGTTACTTTGTAGCTTGAGTGTATCACCCCACTCAGCAGTGGCAGTCCACAGAACTGGACTTGTTATGATTGCTGAGTGGATGAGCATATCTAAGATTCTGCAAGGGCAGAACAGATGCAAAATCTATGGATTCCATTACTCTTGCAGGGAAATATTTCTCCTCTAGACAACCAGACTTCCCCACTGATAGGGTTTGCATCTGTGATCTGTGTCCCTAGCCAAATCTCATGTGCAATTGGAATTGGAACCTCTAATGTTGAAGGTAGAGCCTAGTGTGGGGTGGTGGGATAATGGGGTTGGTTTCTTATGAATGGTGTGGCACTGTCTTTCTTGGTACTGTCCTTGTGACAGTGAATTCTCATGAGATTTGGCTGTTTGAAAGTGTGTGGCATCTTCCCCTCTCTTTCTTCTCCTGCTTCCACCATGTGAGAAGAGATACCTTGGCCTTCTGCCATAATTGTAAATTTTCTAAGGCCTCTGCAGAACCCAAGTAGATGCCAGCATCATTCTTCCTGTACAGCCTGCAGAAACATGAGATAAT